>NW_028175281.1:0-118000 GCF_965226575.1 Pagrus pagrus | reverse complement strand
TAACCCTAGCCTCAGCCTTAAGCCAGCCTCATGAAACATTGTCACTCTCACTAAAATATTCGCCAAAAATACGAATTTCACCCGAATCCAATGGGGACTGCTGTGTCTCGTTCAGCCAGTATAGGACCACGTCTGGGAGAAATTTCGAGTCAATCGGTCCAAAGACCTGGAAGCTATTGAAAAAATCGGCCGACGTTTTCATGAAAAAGGCCATTTTTTTCTTTAAAATATTCACCAAAAATACAAATTCCACCGGAATCCAACCAAAACCGGCGAGCCTCATTCCACCAGTGAGGAGGACATGCGTGTGCAATTTCGAGTCAATCGGTCAAAAGACGACCGTAACCCTCACCCTAGCCCCATAACCCTAACCCTAACCCTAACCCTAGCCTCAGCCTTTAGCCAGCCTCATGAAACATTGTCCCTCTCACTAAAATATTCGCCAAAAATACAAATTTCACCCGAATCCAATGGGGACTGCTGTGTCTCGTTCAGCCAGTATAGGACCACGTCTGGGAGAAATTTCGAGTCAATCGGTCCAAAGACCTGGAAGCTATTGAAAAAATCGGCCGACGTTTTCATGAAAAAGGCCATTTTTTTCTTTAAAATATTCACCAAAAATACAAATTCCACCGGAATCCAACCAAAACCGGCGAGCCTCAGTCCACCAGTGAGGAGGACATGCGTTTGCAATTTCGAGTCAATCGGTCAAAAGACGACCGTAACCCTCACCCTAGCCCCATAACCCTAACCCTAACCCTAACCCTAGCCTCAGCCTTTAGCCAGCCTCATGAAACATTGTCCCTCTCACTAAAATATTCGCCAAAAATACAAATTTCACCCGAATCCAATGGGGACTGCTGTGTCTCGTTCAGCCAGTATAGGACCACGTCTGGGAGAAATTTCGAGTCAATCGGTCCAAAGACCTGGAAGCTATTGAAAAAATCGGCCGACGTTTTCATGAAAAAGGCCATTTTTTCTTTAAAATATTCGCCAAAAATACAAATTTCACCCGAATCCAATGGGGACTGCTGTGTCTCGTTCAGCCAGTATAGGACCACGTCTGGGAGAAATTTCGAGTCAATCGGTCCAAAGACCTGGAAGCTATTGAAAAAATCGTCCGACGTCTTCATGACAAAGGCCATTTTTTCATTAAAATATTCGCCGAAAATACAAATTTCACCCGAATCCAATGGGGACTGCTGTGTCTCGTTCAGCCAGTATAGGACCACGTCCGGGAGAAATTTCGAGTCAATCGGTCCAAAGACCTGGAAGCTATTGAAAAAATCGGCCGACGTTTTCATGAAAAAGGCTATTTTTTTCTTTAAAATATTCACCAAAAATACAAATTCCACCAGAATCCAACCAAAGCTGGCGAGCCTCATTCCACCAGTGAGGAGGACATGCGTGTGCAATTTCGAGTCAATCGGTCAAAAGACGACCGTAACCCTAACCCTAGCCCCATAACCCTAACCCTAACCCTAACCCTAGCCTCAGCCTTAAGCCAGCCTCATGAAACATTGTCACTCTCACTAAAATATTCGCCAAAAATACGAATTTCACCCGAATCCAATGGGGACTGCTGTGTCTCGTTCAGCCAGTATAGGACCACGTCTGGGAGAAATTTCGAGTCAATCGGTCCAAAGACCTGGAAGCTATTGAAAAAATCGGCCGACGTTTTCATGAAAAAGGCCATTTTTTTCTTTAAAATATTCACCAAAAATACAAATTCCACCGGAATCCAACCAAAACCGGCGAGCCTCATTCCACCAGTGAGGAGGACATGCGTGTGCAATTTCGAGTCAATCGGTCAAAAGACGACCGTAACCCTCACCCTAGCCCCATAACCCTAACCCTAACCCTAACCCTAGCCTCAGCCTTTAGCCAGCCTCATGAAACATTGTCCCTCTCACTAAAATATTCGCCAAAAATACAAATTTCACCCGAATCCAATGGGGACTGCTGTGTCTCGTTCAGCCAGTATAGGACCACGTCTGGGAGAAATTTCGAGTCAATCGGTCCAAAGACCTGGAAGCTATTGAAAAAATCGGCCGACGTTTTCATGAAAAAGGCCATTTTTTCTTTAAAATATTCGCCAAAAATACAAATTTCACCTGAATCCAATGGGGACTGCTGTGTCTCGTTCAGCCAGTATAGGACCACGTCTGGGAGAAATTTCGAGTCAATCGGTCCAAAGACCTGGAAGCTATTGAAAAAATCGGCCGACGTTTTTCATGAAAAAGGCCATTTTTTCATTAAAATATTCGCCAAAAATACAAATTTCACCCGAATCCAATGGGGACTGCTGTGTCTCTTTCAGCCAGTATAGGACCACGTCTGGGAGAAATTTCGAGTCAATCGGTCCAAAGACCTGGAAGCTATTGAAAAAATCGTCCGACGTCTTCATGACAAAGGCCATTTTTTCATTAAAATATTCGCCGAAAATACAAATTTCACCCGAATCCAATGGGGACTGCTGTGTCTCGTTCAGCCAGTATAGGACCACGTCTGGGAGAAATTTCGAGTCAATCGGTCCAAAGACCTGGAAGCTATTGAAAAAATCGGCCGACGTTTTCATGAAAAAGGCCATTTTTTTCTTTAAAATATTCACCAAAAATACAAATTCCACCGGAATCCAACCAAAACCGGCGAGCCTCAGTCCACCAGTGAGGAGGACATGCGTTTGCAATTTCGAGTCAATCGGTCAAAAGACGACCGTAACCCTCACCCTAGCCCCATAACCCTAACCCTAACCCTAACCCTAGCCTCAGCCTTTAGCCAGCCTCATGAAACATTGTCCCTCTCACTAAAATATTCGCCAAAAATACAAATTTCACCCGAATCCAATGGGGACTGCTGTGTCTCGTTCAGCCAGTATAGGACCACGTCTGGGAGAAATTTCGAGTCAATCGGTCCAAAGACCTGGAAGCTATTGAAAAAATCGGCCGACGTTTTCATGAAAAAGGCCATTTTTTCTTTAAAATATTCGCCAAAAATACAAATTTCACCCGAATCCAATGGGGACTGCTGTGTCTCGTTCAGCCAGTATAGGACCACGTCCGGGAGAAATTTCGAGTCAATCGGTCCAAAGACCTGGAAGCTATTGAAAAAATCGGCCGACGTTTTCATGAAAAAGGCTATTTTTTTCTTTAAAATATTCACCAAAAATACAAATTCCACCAGAATCCAACCAAAGCTGGCGAGCCTCATTCCACCAGTGAGGAGGACATGCGTGTGCAATTTCGAGTCAATCGGTCAAAAGACGACCGTAACCCTCACCCTAGCCCCATAACCCTAACCCTAACCCTAACCCTAGCCTCAGCCTTTAGCCAGCCTCATGAAACATTGTCCCTCTCACTAAAATATTCGCCAAAAATACAAATTTCACCCGAATCCAATGGGGACTGCTGTGTCTCGTTCAGCCAGTATAGGACCACGTCTGGGAGAAATTTCGAGTCAATCGGTCCAAAGACCTGGAAGCTATTGAAAAAATCGGCCGACGTTTTCATGAAAAAGGCCATTTTTTTCTTTAAAATATTCACCAAAAATACAAATTCCACCGGAATCCAACCAAAACCGGCGAGCCTCATTCCACCAGTGAGGAGGACATGCGTGTGCAATTTCGAGTCAATCGGTCAAAAGACGACCGTAACCCTCACCCTAGCCCCATAACCCTAACCCTAACCCTAACCCTAGCCTCAGCCTTTAGCCAGCCTCATGAAACATTGTCCCTCTCACTAAAATATTCGCCAAAAATACAAATTTCACCCGAATCCAATGGGGACTGCTGTGTCTCGTTCAGCCAGTATAGGACCACGTCTGGGAGAAATTTCGAGTCAATCGGTCCAAAGACCTGGAAGCTATTGAAAAAATCGGCCGACGTTTTCATGAAAAAGGCCATTTTTTCTTTAAAATATTCGCCAAAAATACAAATTTCACCCGAATCCAATGGGGACTGCTGTGTCTCGTTCAGCCAGTATAGGACCACGTCCGGGAGAAATTTCGAGTCAATCGGTCCAAAGACCTGGAAGCTATTGAAAAAATCGGCCGACGTTTTCATGAAAAAGGCTATTTTTTTCTTTAAAATATTCACCAAAAATACAAATTCCACCAGAATCCAACCAAAGCTGGCGAGCCTCATTCCACCAGTGAGGAGGACATGCGTGTGCAATTTCGAGTCAATCGGTCAAAAGACGACCGTAACCCTAACCCTAGCCCCATAACCCTAACCCTAACCCTAACCCTAGCCTCAGCCTTAAGCCAGCCTCATGAAACATTGTCACTCTCACTAAAATATTCGCCAAAAATACGAATTTCACCCGAATCCAATGGGGACTGCTGTGTCTCGTTCAGCCAGTATAGGACCACGTCTGGGAGAAATTTCGAGTCAATCGGTCCAAAGACCTGGAAGCTATTGAAAAAATCGGCCGACGTTTTCATGAAAAAGGCCATTTTTTTCTTTAAAATATTCACCAAAAATACAAATTCCACCAGAATCCAACCAAAACCGGCGAGCCTCATTCCACCAGTGAGGAGGACATGCGTGTGCAATTTCGAGTCAATCGGTCAAAAGACGACCGTAACCCTAACCCTAGCCCCATAACCCTAACCCTAGCCCCATAACCCTAACCCGAACCCTAACCCTAGCCTCAGCCTTAAGCCAGCCTCATGAAACATTGTCCCTCTCACTAAAATATTCGCCAAAAATACAAATTTCACCCGAATCCAATGGGGACTGCTGTGTCTCGTTCAGCCAGTATAGGACCACGTCTGGGAGAAATTTCGAGTCAATTGGTCCAAAGACCTGGAAGCTATTGAAAAAATCGGCCGACGTTTTCATGAAAAAGGCCATTTTTTCTTTAAAATATTCGCCAAAAATACAAATTTCACCCGAATCCAATGGGGACTGCTGTGTCTCGTTCAGCCAGTATAGGACCACATCTGGGAGAAATTTCGAGTCAATCGGTCCAAAGACCTGGAAGCTATTGAAAAAATCGGCCGACGTTTTCATGAAAAAGGCCATTTTTTTCTTTAAAATATTCACCAAAAATACAAATTCCACCGGAATCCAACCAAAACCGGCGAGCCTCATTCCACCAGTGAGGAGGACATGCGTGTGCAATTTCGAGTCAATCGGTCAAAAGACGACCGTAACCCTAACCCTAGCCCCCTAACCCTAACCCTAGCCCCCTAACCCTAACCCTAGCCTCAGCCTTGAGCCAGCCTCATGAAACATTGTCCCTCTCACTAAAATATTCGCCAAAAATACAAATTTCACCCGAATCCAATGGGGACTGCTGTGTCTCGTTCAGCCAGTATAGGACCACGTCTGGGAGAAATTTCGAGTCAATCGGTCCAAAGACCTGGAAGCTATTGAAAATATCGGCCGACGTTTTGATGAAAAAGGCCATTTTTTCTTTAAAATATTCGCCAAAAATACAAATTTCACCCGAATCCAATGGGGACTGCTGTGTCTCGTTCAGCCAGTATAGGACCACGTCTGGGAGAAATTTCGAGTCAATCGGTCCAAAGACCTGGAAGCTATTGAAAAAATCGGCCGACGTTTTCATGAAAAAGGCCAATTTTTTTCTTTAAAATATTCACCAAAAATACAAATTCCACCAGAATCCAACCAAAACAGGCGAGCCTCATTCCACCAGTGAGGAGGACATGCGTGTGCAATTTCGAGTCAATCGGTCAAAAGACGACCGTAACCCTAACCCTAGCCCCATAACCCTAACCCTAGCCCCATAACCCTAACCCTAACCCTAACCCTAGCCTCAGCCTTAAGCCAGCCTCATGAAACATTGTCCCTCTCACTAAAATATTCGCCAAAAATACAAATTTCACCCGAATCCAATGGGGACTGCTGTGTCTCGTTCAGCCAGTATAGGACCACATCTGGGAGAAATTTCGCGTCAATCGGTCCAAAGACCTGGAAGCTATTGAAAAAATCGGCCGACGTTTTCATGAAAAAGGCCATTTTTTTCTTTAAAATATTCACCAAAAATACAAATTTCACCCGAATCCAATGGGGACTGCTGTGTCTCGTTCAGCCAGTATAGGACCACATCTGGGAGAAATTTCGAGTCAATCGGTCCAAAAACCTGGAAGCTATTGAAAAAATCGGCCGACGTTTTCATGAAAAAGGCCATTTTTTTCTTTAAAATATTCACCAAAAATACAAATTCCACCAGAATCCAACCAAAACCGGCGAGCCTCATTCCACCAGTGAGGAGGACATGCGTGTGCAATTTCGAGTCAATCGGTCAAAAGACGACCGTAACCCTAACCCTAGCCCCATAACCCTAACCCTAGCCCCATAACCCTAACCCTAACCCTAACCCTAGCCTCAGCCTTAAGCCAGCCTCATGAAACATTGTCCCTCTCACTAAAATATTCGCCAAAAATACAAATTTCACCCGAATCCAATGGGGACTGCTGTGTCTCGTTCAGCCAGTATAGGACCACATCTGGGAGAAATTTCGAGTCAATCGGTCCAAAGACCTGGAAGCTATTGAAAAAATCGGCCGACGTTTTCATGAAAAAGGCCAATTTTTTTCTTTAAAATATTCACCAAAAATACAAATTCCACCAGAATCCAACCAAAACAGGCGAGCCTCATTCCACCAGTGAGGAGGACATGCGTGTGCAATTTCGAGTCAATCGGTCAAAAGACGACCGTAACCCTAACCCTAGCCCCATAACCCTAACCCTAGCCCCATAACCCTAACCCTAACCCTAACCCTAGCCTCAGCCTTAAGCCAGCCTCATGAAACATTGTCCCTCTCACTAAAATATTCGCCAAAAATACAAATTTCACCCGAATCCAATGGGGACTGCTGTGTCTCGTTCAGCCAGTATAGGACCACATCTGGGAGAAATTTCGCGTCAATCGGTCCAAAGACCTGGAAGCTATTGAAAAAATCGGCCGACGTTTTCATGAAAAAGGCCATTTTTTTCTTTAAAATATTCACCAAAAATACAAATTTCACCCGAATCCAATGGGGACTGCTGTGTCTCGTTCAGCCAGTATAGGACCACATCTGGGAGAAATTTCGAGTCAATCGGTCCAAAAACCTGGAAGCTATTGAAAAAATCGGCCGACGTTTTCATGAAAAAGGCCATTTTTTTCTTTAAAATATTCACCAAAAATACAAATTCCACCAGAATCCAACCAAAACCGGCGAGCCTCATTCCACCAGTGAGGAGGACATGCGTGTGCAATTTCGAGTCAATCGGTCAAAAGACGACCGTAACCCTAACCCTAGCCCCATAACCCTAACCCTAGCCCCATAACCCTAACCCTAACCCTAACCCTAGCCTCAGCCTTAAGCCAGCCTCATGAAACATTGTCCCTCTCACTAAAATATTCGCCAAAAATACAAATTTCACCCGAATCCAATGGGGACTGCTGTGTCTCGTTCAGCCAGTATAGGACCACATCTGGGAGAAATTTCGAGTCAATCGGTCCAAAGACCTGGAAGCTATTGAAAAAATCGGCCGACGTTTTCATGAAAAAGGCCATTTTTTTCTTTAAAATATTCACCAAAAATACAAATTCCACCAGAATCCAACCAAAACCGGCGAGCCTCATTCCACCAGTGAGGAGGACATGCGTGTGCAATTTCGAGTCAATCGGTCAAAAGACGACCGTAACCCTAACCCTAGCCCCATAACCCTAACCCTAACCCTAACCCTAGCCTCAGCCTTAAGCCAGCCTCATGAAACATTGTCCCTCTCACTAAAATATTCGCCAAAAATACAAATTTCACCCGAATCCAATGGGGACTGCTGTGTCTCGTTCAGCCAGTATAGGACCACGTCTGGGAGAAATTTCGAGTCAATTGGTCCAAAGACCTGGAAGCTATTGAAAAAATCGGCCGACGTTTTCATGAAAAAGGCCAATTTTTTTCATTAAAATATTCACCAAAAATACAAATTCCACCAGAATCCAACCAAAACAGGCGAGCCTCATTCCACCAGTGAGGAGGACATGCGTGTGCAATTTCGAGTCAATCGGTCAAAAGACGACCGTAACCCTAACCCTAGCCCCATAACCCTAACCCTAACCCTAGCCTCAGCCTTAAGCCAGCCTCATGAAACATTGTCCCTCTCACTAAAATATTCGCCAAAAATACAAATTTCACCCGAATCCAATGGGGACTGCTGTGTCTCGTTCAGCCAGTATAGGACCACGTCTGGGAGAAATTTCGAGTCAATTGGTCCAAAGACCTGGAAGCTATTGAAAAAATCGGCCGACGTTTTCATGAAAAAGGCCATTTTTTCTTTAAAATATTCGCCAAAAATACAAATTTCACCCGAATCCAATGGGGACTGCTGTGTCTCGTTCAGCCAGTATAGGACCACATCTGGGAGAAATTTCGAGTCAATCGGTCCAAAGACCTGGAAGCTATTGAAAAAATCGGCCGACGTTTTCATGAAAAAGGCCAATTTTTTTCTTTAAAATATTCACCAAAAATACAAATTCCACCAGAATCCAACCAAAACCGGCGAGCCTCATTCCACCAGTGAGGAGGACATGCGTGTGCAATTTCGAGTCAATCGGTCAAAAGACGACCGTAACCCTAACCCTAGCCCCATAACCCTAACCCTAGCCCCATAACCCTAACCCTAACCCTAACCCTAGCCTCAGCCTTAAGCCAGCCTCATGAAACATTGTCCCTCTCACTAAAATATTCGCCAAAAATACAAATTTCACCCGAATCCAATGGGGACTGCTGTGTCTCGTTCAGCCAGTATAGGACCACGTCTGGGAGAAATTTCGAGTCAATTGGTCCAAAGACCTGGAAGCTATTGAAAAAATCGGCCGACGTTTTCATGAAAAAGGCCATTTTTTCTTTAAAATATTCGCCAAAAATACAAATTTCACCCGAATCCAATGGGGACTGCTGTGTCTCGTTCAGCCAGTATAGGACCACATCTGGGAGAAATTTCGAGTCAATCGGTCCAAAGACCTGGAAGCTATTGAAAAAATCGGCCGACGTTTTCATGAAAAAGGCCAATTTTTTTCTTTAAAATATTCACCAAAAATACAAATTCCACCAGAATCCAACCAAAACCGGCGAGCCTCATTGCACCAGTGAGGAGGACATGCGTGTGCAATTTCGAGTCAATCGGTCAAAAGACGACCGTAACCCTAACCCTAGCCCCATAACCCTAACCCTAGCCCCATAACCCTAACCCTAACCCTAACCCTAGCCTCAGCCTTAAGCCAGCCTCATGAAACATTGTCCCTCTCACTAAAATATTCGCCAAAAATACAAATTTCACCCGAATCCAATGGGGACTGCTGTGTCTCGTTCAGCCAGTATAGGACCACATCTGGGAGAAATTTCGAGTCAATCGGTCCAAAGACCTGGAAGCTATTGAAAAAATCGGCCGACGTTTTCATGAAAAAGGCCAATTTTTTTCTTTAAAATATTCACCAAAAATACAAATTCCACCAGAATCCAACCAAAACAGGCGAGCCTCATTCCACCAGTGAGGAGGACATGCGTGTGCAATTTCGAGTCAATCGGTCAAAAGACGACCGTAACCCTAACCCTAGCCCCATAACCCTAACCCTAACCCTAACCCTAGCCTCAGCCTTAAGCCAGCCTCATGAAACATTGTCCCTCTCACTAAAATATTCGCCAAAAATACAAATTTCACCCGAATCCAATGGGGACTGCTGTGTCTCGTTCAGCCAGTATAGGACCACGTCTGGGAGAAATTTCGAGTCAATCGGTCCAAAGACCTGGAAGCTATTGAAAAAATCGGCCGACGTTTTCATGAAAAAGGCCATTTTTTCTTTAAAATATTCGCCAAAAATACAAATTTCACCCGAATCCAATGGGGACTGCTGTGTCTCGTTCAGCCAGTATAGGACCACATCTGGGAGAAATTTCGAGTCAATCGGTCCAAAGACCTGGAAGCTATTGAAAAAATCGGCCGACGTTTTCATGAAAAAGGCCATTTTTTTCTTTAAAATATTCACTAAAAATACAAATTCCACCAGAATCCAACCAAAACCGGCGAGCCTCATTCCACCAGTGAGGAGGACATGCGTGTGCAATTTCGAGTCAATCGGTCAAAAGACGACCGTAACCCTAACCCTAGCCCCATAACCCTAACCCTAGCCCCATAACCCTAACCCTAACCCTAACCCTAGCCTCAGCCTTAAGCCAGCCTCATGAAACATTGTCCCTCTCACTAAAATATTCGCCAAAAATACAAATTTCACCCGAATCCAATGGGGACTGCTGTGTCTCGTTCAGCCAGTATAGGACCACGTCTGGGAGAAATTTCGAGTCAATTGGTCCAAAGACCTGGAAGCTATTGAAAAAATCGGCCGACGTTTTCATGAAAAAGGCCATTTTTTCTTTAAAATATTCGCCAAAAATACAAATTTCACCCGAATCCAATGGGGACTGCTGTGTCTCGTTCAGCCAGTATAGGACCACGTCTGGGGGAAATTTCGAGTCAATCGGTCCAAAGACCTGGAAGCTATTGAAAAAATCGGCCGACGTTTTCATGAAAAAGGCCATTTTTTCTTTCAAATATTCGCCAAAAATACAAATTTCACCCGAATCCAATGGGGACTGCTGTGTCTCGTTCAGCCAGTATAGGACCACGTCTGGGAGAAATTTCGAGTCAATCGGTCCAAAGACCTGGAAGCTATTGAAAAAATCGGCCGACGTTTTCATGAAAAAGGCCATTTTTTTCTTTAAAATATTCACCAAAAATACAAATTCCACCAGAATCCAACCAAAACCGGCGAGCCTCATTCCACCAGTGAGGAGCACATGCGTGTGCAATTTCGAGTCAATCGGTCAAAAGACGACCGCAACCCTAACCCTAGCCCCATAACCCTAACCCTAACCCTAACCCTAGCCTCAGCCTTAAGCCAGCCTCATGAAACATTGTCCCTCTCACTAAAATATTCGCCAAAAATACAAATTTCACCCGAATCCAATGGGGACTGCTGTGTCTCGTTCAGCCAGTATAGGACCACGTCTGGGAGAAATTTCGAGTCAATCGGTCCAAAGACCTGGAAGCTATTGAAAAAATCGGCCGACGTTTTCATGAAAAAGGCCATTTTTTTCTTTTAAATATTCACCAAAAATACAAATTCCACCGGAATCCAACCAAAACTGGCGAGCCTCATTCCACCGGTGAGGAGGACATGCGTGTGCAATTTCGAGTCAATCGGTCAAAAGACGACCGTAACCCTAACCCTATCCCCATCCCCATAACCCTAACCCTAGCCCCATAACCCTAACCCTAACCCTAACCCTAGCCTCAGCCTTAAGCCAGCCTCATGAAACATTGTCCCTCTCACTAAAATATTCGCCAAAAATACAAATTTCACCCGAATCCAATGGGGACTGCTGTGTCTCGTTCAGCCAGTATAGGACCACGTCCGGGAGAAATTTCGAGTCAATCGGTCCAAAGACCTGGAAGCTATTGAAAAAATCGGCCGACGTTTTCATGAAAAAGGCCATTTTTTTCTTTAAAATATTCACCAAAAATACAAATTCCACCAGAATCCAACCAAAACCGGCGAGCCTCATTCCACCAGTGAGGAGGACATGCGTGTGCAATTTCGAGTCAATCGGTCAAAAGACGACCGTAACCCTAACCCTAGCCCCATAACCCTAACCCTAGCCCCATAACCCTAACCCTAACCCTAACCTCAGCCTTAAGCCAGCCTCATGAAACATTGTCCCTCTCACTAAAATATTCGCCAAAAATACAAATTTCACCCGAATCCAATGGGGACTGCTGTGTCTCGTTCAGCCAGTATAGGACCACATCTGGGAGAAATTTCGAGTCAATCGGTCCAAAGACCTGGAAGCTATTGAAAAAATCGGCCGACGTTTTCATGAAAAAGGCCATTTTTTCTTTAAAATATTCGCCAAAAATACAAATTTCACCCGAATCCAATGGGGACTGCTGTGTCTCGTTCAGCCAGTATAGGACCACATCTGGGAGAAATTTCGAGTCAATCGGTCCAAAGACCTGGAAGCTATTGAAAAAATCGGCCGACGTTTTCATGAAAAAGGCCAATTTTTTTCTTTAAAATATTCACCAAAAATACAAATTCCACCAGAATCCAACCAAAACAGGCGAGCCTCATTCCACCAGTGAGGAGGACATGCGTGTGCAATTTCGAGTCAATCGGTCAAAAGACGACCGTAACCCTAACCCTAGCCCCATAACCCTAACCCTAACCCTAGCCTCAGCCTTAAGCCAGCCTCATGAAACATTGTCCCTCTCACTAAAATATTCGCCAAAAATACAAATTTCACCCGAATCCAATGGGGACTGCTGTGTCTCGTTCAGCCAGTATAGGACCACGTCTGGGAGAAATTTCGAGTCAATTGGTCCAAAGACCTGGAAGCTATTGAAAAAATCGGCCGACGTTTTCATGAAAAAGGCCATTTTTTCTTTAAAATATTCGCCAAAAATACAAATTTCACCCGAATCCAATGGGGACTGCTGTGTCTCGTTCAGCCAGTATAGGACCACATCTGGGAGAAATTTCGAGTCAATCGGTCCAAAGACCTGGAAGCTATTGAAAAAATCGGCCGACGTTTTCATGAAAAAGGCCAATTTTTTTCTTTAAAATATTCACCAAAAATACAAATTCCACCAGAATCCAACCAAAACCGGCGAGCCTCATTCCACCAGTGAGGAGGACATGCGTGTGCAATTTCGAGTCAATCGGTCAAAAGACGACCGTAACCCTAACCCTAGCCCCATAACCCTAACCCTAGCCCCATAACCCTAACCCTAACCCTAACCCTAGCCTCAGCCTTAAGCCAGCCTCATGAAACATTGTCCCTCTCACTAAAATATTCGCCAAAAATACAAATTTCACCCGAATCCAATGGGGACTGCTGTGTCTCGTTCAGCCAGTATAGGACCACGTCTGGGAGAAATTTCGAGTCAATTGGTCCAAAGACCTGGAAGCTATTGAAAAAATCGGCCGACGTTTTCATGAAAAAGGCCATTTTTTCTTTAAAATATTCGCCAAAAATACAAATTTCACCCGAATCCAATGGGGACTGCTGTGTCTCGTTCAGCCAGTATAGGACCACATCTGGGAGAAATTTCGAGTCAATCGGTCCAAAGACCTGGAAGCTATTGAAAAAATCGGCCGACGTTTTCATGAAAAAGGCCAATTTTTTTCTTTAAAATATTCACCAAAAATACAAATTCCACCAGAATCCAACCAAAACCGGCGAGCCTCATTGCACCAGTGAGGAGGACATGCGTGTGCAATTTCGAGTCAATCGGTCAAAAGACGACCGTAACCCTAACCCTAGCCCCATAACCCTAACCCTAGCCCCATAACCCTAACCCTAACCCTAACCCTAGCCTCAGCCTTAAGCCAGCCTCATGAAACATTGTCCCTCTCACTAAAATATTCGCCAAAAATACAAATTTCACCCGAATCCAATGGGGACTGCTGTGTCTCGTTCAGCCAGTATAGGACCACATCTGGGAGAAATTTCGAGTCAATCGGTCCAAAGACCTGGAAGCTATTGAAAAAATCGGCCGACGTTTTCATGAAAAAGGCCAATTTTTTTCTTTAAAATATTCACCAAAAATACAAATTCCACCAGAATCCAACCAAAACAGGCGAGCCTCATTCCACCAGTGAGGAGGACATGCGTGTGCAATTTCGAGTCAATCGGTCAAAAGACGACCGTAACCCTAACCCTAGCCCCATAACCCTAACCCTAACCCTAACCCTAGCCTCAGCCTTAAGCCAGCCTCATGAAACATTGTCCCTCTCACTAAAATATTCGCCAAAAATACAAATTTCACCCGAATCCAATGGGGACTGCTGTGTCTCGTTCAGCCAGTATAGGACCACGTCTGGGAGAAATTTCGAGTCAATCGGTCCAAAGACCTGGAAGCTATTGAAAAAATCGGCCGACGTTTTCATGAAAAAGGCCATTTTTTCTTTAAAATATTCGCCAAAAATACAAATTTCACCCGAATCCAATGGGGACTGCTGTGTCTCGTTCAGCCAGTATAGGACCACATCTGGGAGAAATTTCGAGTCAATCGGTCCAAAGACCTGGAAGCTATTGAAAAAATCGGCCGACGTTTTCATGAAAAAGGCCATTTTTTTCTTTAAAATATTCACTAAAAATACAAATTCCACCAGAATCCAACCAAAACCGGCGAGCCTCATTCCACCAGTGAGGAGGACATGCGTGTGCAATTTCGAGTCAATCGGTCAAAAGACGACCGTAACCCTAACCCTAGCCCCATAACCCTAACCCTAGCCCCATAACCCTAACCCTAACCCTAACCCTAGCCTCAGCCTTAAGCCAGCCTCATGAAACATTGTCCCTCTCACTAAAATATTCGCCAAAAATACAAATTTCACCCGAATCCAATGGGGACTGCTGTGTCTCGTTCAGCCAGTATAGGACCACGTCTGGGAGAAATTTCGAGTCAATTGGTCCAAAGACCTGGAAGCTATTGAAAAAATCGGCCGACGTTTTCATGAAAAAGGCCATTTTTTCTTTAAAATATTCGCCAAAAATACAAATTTCACCCGAATCCAATGGGGACTGCTGTGTCTCGTTCAGCCAGTATAGGACCACGTCTGGGGGAAATTTCGAGTCAATCGGTCCAAAGACCTGGAAGCTATTGAAAAAATCGGCCGACGTTTTCATGAAAAAGGCCATTTTTTCTTTCAAATATTCGCCAAAAATACAAATTTCACCCGAATCCAATGGGGACTGCTGTGTCTCGTTCAGCCAGTATAGGACCACGTCTGGGAGAAATTTCGAGTCAATCGGTCCAAAGACCTGGAAGCTATTGAAAAAATCGGCCGACGTTTTCATGAAAAAGGCCATTTTTTTCTTTAAAATATTCACCAAAAATACAAATTCCACCAGAATCCAACCAAAACCGGCGAGCCTCATTCCACCAGTGAGGAGCACATGCGTGTGCAATTTCGAGTCAATCGGTCAAAAGACGACCGCAACCCTAACCCTAGCCCCATAACCCTAACCCTAACCCTAACCCTAGCCTCAGCCTTAAGCCAGCCTCATGAAACATTGTCCCTCTCACTAAAATATTCGCCAAAAATACAAATTTCACCCGAATCCAATGGGGACTGCTGTGTCTCGTTCAGCCAGTATAGGACCACGTCTGGGAGAAATTTCGAGTCAATCGGTCCAAAGACCTGGAAGCTATTGAAAAAATCGGCCGACGTTTTCATGAAAAAGGCCATTTTTTTCTTTTAAATATTCACCAAAAATACAAATTCCACCGGAATCCAACCAAAACTGGCGAGCCTCATTCCACCGGTGAGGAGGACATGCGTGTGCAATTTCGAGTCAATCGGTCAAAAGACGACCGTAACCCTAACCCTATCCCCATCCCCATAACCCTAACCCTAGCCCCATAACCCTAACCCTAACCCTAACCCTAGCCTCAGCCTTAAGCCAGCCTCATGAAACATTGTCCCTCTCACTAAAATATTCGCCAAAAATACAAATTTCACCCGAATCCAATGGGGACTGCTGTGTCTCGTTCAGCCAGTATAGGACCACGTCCGGGAGAAATTTCGAGTCAATCGGTCCAAAGACCTGGAAGCTATTGAAAAAATCGGCCGACGTTTTCATGAAAAAGGCCATTTTTTTCTTTAAAATATTCACCAAAAATACAAATTCCACCAGAATCCAACCAAAACCGGCGAGCCTCATTCCACCAGTGAGGAGGACATGCGTGTGCAATTTCGAGTCAATCGGTCAAAAGACGACCGTAACCCTAACCCTAGCCCCATAACCCTAACCCTAGCCCCATAACCCTAACCCTAACCCTAACCTCAGCCTTAAGCCAGCCTCATGAAACATTGTCCCTCTCACTAAAATATTCGCCAAAAATACAAATTTCACCCGAATCCAATGGGGACTGCTGTGTCTCGTTCAGCCAGTATAGGACCACATCTGGGAGAAATTTCGAGTCAATCGGTCCAAAGACCTGGAAGCTATTGAAAAAATCGGCCGACGTTTTCATGAAAAAGGCCATTTTTTCTTTAAAATATTCGCCAAAAATACAAATTTCACCCGAATCCAATGGGGACTGCTGTGTCTCGTTCAGCCAGTATAGGACCACATCTGGGAGAAATTTCGAGTCAATCGGTCCAAAGACCTGGAAGCTATTGAAAAAATCGGCCGACGTTTTCATGAAAAAGGCCAATTTTTTTCTTTAAAATATTCACCAAAAATACAAATTCCACCAGAATCCAACCAAAACAGGCGAGCCTCATTCCACCAGTGAGGAGGACATGCGTGTGCAATTTCGAGTCAATCGGTCAAAAGACGACCGTAACCCTAACCCTAGCCCCATAACCCTAACCCTAACCCTAGCCTCAGCCTTAAGCCAGCCTCATGAAACATTGTCCCTCTCACTAAAATATTCGCCAAAAATACAAATTTCACCCGAATCCAATGGGGACTGCTGTGTCTCGTTCAGCCAGTATAGGACCACGTCTGGGAGAAATTTCGAGTCAATTGGTCCAAAGACCTGGAAGCTATTGAAAAAATCGGCCGACGTTTTCATGAAAAAGGCCATTTTTTCTTTAAAATATTCGCCAAAAATACAAATTTCACCCGAATCCAATGGGGACTGCTGTGTCTCGTTCAGCCAGTATAGGACCACATCTGGGAGAAATTTCGAGTCAATCGGTCCAAAGACCTGGAAGCTATTGAAAAAATCGGCCGACGTTTTCATGAAAAAGGCCAATTTTTTTCTTTAAAATATTCACCAAAAATACAAATTCCACCAGAATCCAACCAAAACCGGCGAGCCTCATTCCACCAGTGAGGAGGACATGCGTGTGCAATTTCGAGTCAATCGGTCAAAAGACGACCGTAACCCTAACCCTAGCCCCATAACCCTAACCCTAGCCCCATAACCCTAACCCTAACCCTAACCCTAGCCTCAGCCTTAAGCCAGCCTCATGAAACATTGTCCCTCTCACTAAAATATTCGCCAAAAATACAAATTTCACCCGAATCCAATGGGGACTGCTGTGTCTCGTTCAGCCAGTATAGGACCACGTCTGGGAGAAATTTCGAGTCAATTGGTCCAAAGACCTGGAAGCTATTGAAAAAATCGGCCGACGTTTTCATGAAAAAGGCCATTTTTTCTTTAAAATATTCGCCAAAAATACAAATTTCACCCGAATCCAATGGGGACTGCTGTGTCTCGTTCAGCCAGTATAGGACCACATCTGGGAGAAATTTCGAGTCAATCGGTCCAAAGACCTGGAAGCTATTGAAAAAATCGGCCGACGTTTTCATGAAAAAGGCCAATTTTTTTCTTTAAAATATTCACCAAAAATACAAATTCCACCAGAATCCAACCAAAACCGGCGAGCCTCATTGCACCAGTGAGGAGGACATGCGTGTGCAATTTCGAGTCAATCGGTCAAAAGACGACCGTAACCCTAACCCTAGCCCCATAACCCTAACCCTAGCCCCATAACCCTAACCCTAACCCTAACCCTAGCCTCAGCCTTAAGCCAGCCTCATGAAACATTGTCCCTCTCACTAAAATATTCGCCAAAAATACAAATTTCACCCGAATCCAATGGGGACTGCTGTGTCTCGTTCAGCCAGTATAGGACCACATCTGGGAGAAATTTCGAGTCAATCGGTCCAAAGACCTGGAAGCTATTGAAAAAATCGGCCGACGTTTTCATGAAAAAGGCCAATTTTTTTCTTTAAAATATTCACCAAAAATACAAATTCCACCAGAATCCAACCAAAACAGGCGAGCCTCATTCCACCAGTGAGGAGGACATGCGTGTGCAATTTCGAGTCAATCGGTCAAAAGACGACCGTAACCCTAACCCTAGCCCCATAACCCTAACCCTAGCCCCATAACCCTAACCCTAACCCTAACCCTAGCCTCAGCCTTAAGCCAGCCTCATGAAACATTGTCCCTCTCACTAAAATATTCGCCAAAAATACAAATTTCACCCGAATCCAATGGGGACTGCTGTGTCTCGTTCAGCCAGTATAGGACCACGTCTGGGGGAAATTTCGAGTCAATCGGTCCAAAGACCTGGAAGCTATTGAAAAAATCGGCCGAGGTTTTCATGAAAAAGGCCAATTTTTTTCTTTAAAATATTCACCAAAAATACAAATTCCACCAGAATCCAACCAAAACAGGCGAGCCTCATTCCACCAGTGAGGAGGACATGCGTGTGCAATTTCGAGTCAATCGGTCAAAAGACGACCGTAACCCTAACCCTAGCCCCATAACCCTAACCCTAACCCTAACCCTAGCCTCAGCCTTAAGCCAGCCTCATGAAACATTGTCCCTCTCACTAAAATATTCGCCAAAAATACAAATTTCACCCGAATCCAATGGGGACTGCTGTGTCTCGTTCAGCCAGTATAGGACCACGTCTGGGAGAAATTTCGAGTCAATCGGTCCAAAGACCTGGAAGCTATTGAAAAAATCGGCCGACGTTTTCATGAAAAAGGCCATTTTTTCTTTAAAATATTCGCCAAAAATACAAATTTCACCCGAATCCAATGGGGACTGCTGTGTCTCGTTCAGCCAGTATAGGACCACATCTGGGAGAAATTTCGAGTCAATCGGTCCAAAGACCTGGAAGCTATTGAAAAAATCGGCCGACGTTTTCATGAAAAAGGCCATTTTTTCTTTAAAATATTCGCCAAAAATACAAATTTCACCCGAATCCAATGGGGACTGCTGTGTCTCGTTCAGCCAGTATAGGACCACATCTGGGAGAAATTTCGAGTCAATCGGTCCAAAGACCTGGAAGCTATTGAAAAAATCGGCCGACGTTTTCATGAAAAAGGCCAATTTTTTTCTTTAAAATATTCACCAAAAATACAAATTCCACCAGAATCCAACCAAAACAGGCGAGCCTCATTCCACCAGTGAGGAGGACATGCGTGTGCAATTTCGAGTCAATCGGTCAAAAGACGACCGTAACCCTAACCCTAGCCCCATAACCCTAACCCTAGCCCCATAACCCTAACCCTAACCCTAACCCTAGCCTCAGCCTTAAGCCAGCCTCATGAAACATTGTCCCTCTCACTAAAATATTCGCCAAAAATACAAATTTCACCCGAATCCAATGGGGACTGCTGTGTCTCGTTCAGCCAGTATAGGACCACATCTGGGAGAAATTTCGCGTCAATCGGTCCAAAGACCTGGAAGCTATTGAAAAAATCGGCCGACGTTTTCATGAAAAAGGCCATTTTTTTCTTTAAAATATTCACCAAAAATACAAATTTCACCCGAATCCAATGGGGACTGCTGTGTCTCGTTCAGCCAGTATAGGACCACATCTGGGAGAAATTTCGAGTCAATCGGTCCAAAAACCTGGAAGCTATTGAAAAAATCGGCCGACGTTTTCATGAAAAAGGCCATTTTTTTCTTTAAAATATTCACCAAAAATACAAATTCCACCAGAATCCAACCAAAACCGGCGAGCCTCATTCCACCAGTGAGGAGGACATGCGTGTGCAATTTCGAGTCAATCGGTCAAAAGACGACCGTAACCCTAACCCTAGCCCCATAACCCTAACCCTAGCCCCATAACCCTAACCCTAACCCTAACCCTAGCCTCAGCCTTAAGCCAGCCTCATGAAACATTGTCCCTCTCACTAAAATATTCGCCAAAAATACAAATTTCACCCGAATCCAATGGGGACTGCTGTGTCTCGTTCAGCCAGTATAGGACCACATCTGGGAGAAATTTCGAGTCAATCGGTCCAAAGACCTGGAAGCTATTGAAAAAATCGGCCGACGTTTTCATGAAAAAGGCCAATTTTTTTCTTTAAAATATTCACCAAAAATACAAATTCCACCAGAATCCAACCAAAACAGGCGAGCCTCATTCCACCAGTGAGGAGGACATGCGTGTGCAATTTCGAGTCAATCGGTCAAAAGACGACCGTAACCCTAACCCTAGCCCCATAACCCTAACCCTAGCCCCATAACCCTAACCCTAACCCTAACCCTAGCCTCAGCCTTAAGCCAGCCTCATGAAACATTGTCCCTCTCACTAAAATATTCGCCAAAAATACAAATTTCACCCGAATCCAATGGGGACTGCTGTGTCTCGTTCAGCCAGTATAGGACCACATCTGGGAGAAATTTCGCGTCAATCGGTCCAAAGACCTGGAAGCTATTGAAAAAATCGGCCGACGTTTTCATGAAAAAGGCCATTTTTTTCTTTAAAATATTCACCAAAAATACAAATTTCACCCGAATCCAATGGGGACTGCTGTGTCTCGTTCAGCCAGTATAGGACCACATCTGGGAGAAATTTCGAGTCAATCGGTCCAAAAACCTGGAAGCTATTGAAAAAATCGGCCGACGTTTTCATGAAAAAGGCCATTTTTTTCTTTAAAATATTCACCAAAAATACAAATTCCACCAGAATCCAACCAAAACCGGCGAGCCTCATTCCACCAGTGAGGAGGACATGCGTGTGCAATTTCGAGTCAATCGGTCAAAAGACGACCGTAACCCTAACCCTAGCCCCATAACCCTAACCCTAGCCCCATAACCCTAACCCTAACCCTAACCCTAGCCTCAGCCTTAAGCCAGCCTCATGAAACATTGTCCCTCTCACTAAAATATTCGCCAAAAATACAAATTTCACCCGAATCCAATGGGGACTGCTGTGTCTCGTTCAGCCAGTATAGGACCACATCTGGGAGAAATTTCGAGTCAATCGGTCCAAAGACCTGGAAGCTATTGAAAAAATCGGCCGACGTTTTCATGAAAAAGGCCATTTTTTTCTTTAAAATATTCACCAAAAATACAAATTCCACCAGAATCCAACCAAAACCGGCGAGCCTCATTCCACCAGTGAGGAGGACATGCGTGTGCAATTTCGAGTCAATCGGTCAAAAGACGACCGTAACCCTAACCCTAGCCCCATAACCCTAACCCTAACCCTAACCCTAGCCTCAGCCTTAAGCCAGCCTCATGAAACATTGTCCCTCTCACTAAAATATTCGCCAAAAATACAAATTTCACCCGAATCCAATGGGGACTGCTGTGTCTCGTTCAGCCAGTATAGGACCACGTCTGGGAGAAATTTCGAGTCAATTGGTCCAAAGACCTGGAAGCTATTGAAAAAATCGGCCGACGTTTTCATGAAAAAGGCCAATTTTTTTCATTAAAATATTCACCAAAAATACAAATTCCACCAGAATCCAACCAAAACAGGCGAGCCTCATTCCACCAGTGAGGAGGACATGCGTGTGCAATTTCGAGTCAATCGGTCAAAAGACGACCGTAACCCTAACCCTAGCCCCATAACCCTAACCCTAACCCTAGCCTCAGCCTTAAGCCAGCCTCATGAAACATTGTCCCTCTCACTAAAATATTCGCCAAAAATACAAATTTCACCCGAATCCAATGGGGACTGCTGTGTCTCGTTCAGCCAGTATAGGACCACGTCTGGGAGAAATTTCGAGTCAATTGGTCCAAAGACCTGGAAGCTATTGAAAAAATCGGCCGACGTTTTCATGAAAAAGGCCATTTTTTCTTTAAAATATTCGCCAAAAATACAAATTTCACCCGAATCCAATGGGGACTGCTGTGTCTCGTTCAGCCAGTATAGGACCACATCTGGGAGAAATTTCGAGTCAATCGGTCCAAAGACCTGGAAGCTATTGAAAAAATCGGCCGACGTTTTCATGAAAAAGGCCAATTTTTTTCTTTAAAATATTCACCAAAAATACAAATTCCACCAGAATCCAACCAAAACCGGCGAGCCTCATTCCACCAGTGAGGAGGACATGCGTGTGCAATTTCGAGTCAATCGGTCAAAAGACGACCGTAACCCTAACCCTAGCCCCATAACCCTAACCCTAGCCCCATAACCCTAACCCTAACCCTAGCCTCAGCCTTAAGCCAGCCTCATGAAACATTGTCCCTCTCACTAAAATATTCGCCAAAAATACAAATTTCACCCGAATCCAATGGGGACTGCTGTGTCTCGTTCAGCCAGTATAGGACCACATCTGGGAGAAATTTCGAGTCAATCGGTCCAAAGACCTGGAAGCTATTGAAAAAATCGGCCGACGTTTTCATGAAAAAGGCCAATTTTTTTCTTTAAAATATTCACCAAAAATACAAATTCCACCAGAATCCAACCAAAACAGGCGAGCCTCATTCCACCAGTGAGGAGGACATGCGTGTGCAATTTCGAGTCAATCGGTCAAAAGACGACCGTAACCCTAACCCTAGCCCCATAACCCTAACCCTAACCCTAACCCTAGCCTCAGCCTTAAGCCAGCCTCATGAAACATTGTCCCTCTCACTAAAATATTCGCCAAAAATACAAATTTCACCCGAATCCAATGGGGACTGCTGTGTCTCGTTCAGCCAGTATAGGACCACGTCTGGGAGAAATTTCGAGTCAATCGGTCCAAAGACCTGGAAGCTATTGAAAAAATCGGCCGACGTTTTCATGAAAAAGGCCATTTTTTCTTTAAAATATTCGCCAAAAATACAAATTTCACCCGAATCCAATGGGGACTGCTGTGTCTCGTTCAGCCAGTATAGGACCACATCTGGGAGAAATTTCGAGTCAATCGGTCCAAAGACCTGGAAGCTATTGAAAAAATCGGCCGACGTTTTCATGAAAAAGGCCATTTTTTTCTTTAAAATATTCACTAAAAATACAAATTCCACCAGAATCCAACCAAAACCGGCGAGCCTCATTCCACCAGTGAGGAGGACATGCGTGTGCAATTTCGAGTCAATCGGTCAAAAGACGACCGTAACCCTAACCCTAGCCCCATAACCCTAACCCTAGCCCCATAACCCTAACCCTAACCCTAACCCTAGCCTCAGCCTTAAGCCAGCCTCATGAAACATTGTCCCTCTCACTAAAATATTCGCCAAAAATACAAATTTCACCCGAATCCAATGGGGACTGCTGTGTCTCGTTCAGCCAGTATAGGACCACGTCTGGGAGAAATTTCGAGTCAATTGGTCCAAAGACCTGGAAGCTATTGAAAAAATCGGCCGACGTTTTCATGAAAAAGGCCATTTTTTCTTTAAAATATTCGCCAAAAATACAAATTTCACCCGAATCCAATGGGGACTGCTGTGTCTCGTTCAGCCAGTATAGGACCACGTCTGGGGGAAATTTCGAGTCAATCGGTCCAAAGACCTGGAAGCTATTGAAAAAATCGGCCGACGTTTTCATGAAAAAGGCCATTTTTTCTTTCAAATATTCGCCAAAAATACAAATTTCACCCGAATCCAATGGGGACTGCTGTGTCTCGTTCAGCCAGTATAGGACCACGTCTGGGAGAAATTTCGAGTCAATCGGTCCAAAGACCTGGAAGCTATTGAAAAAATCGGCCGACGTTTTCATGAAAAAGGCCATTTTTTTCTTTAAAATATTCACCAAAAATACAAATTCCACCAGAATCCAACCAAAACCGGCGAGCCTCATTCCACCAGTGAGGAGCACATGCGTGTGCAATTTCGAGTCAATCGGTCAAAAGACGACCGCAACCCTAACCCTAGCCCCATAACCCTAACCCTAACCCTAACCCTAGCCTCAGCCTTAAGCCAGCCTCATGAAACATTGTCCCTCTCACTAAAATATTCGCCAAAAATACAAATTTCACCCGAATCCAATGGGGACTGCTGTGTCTCGTTCAGCCAGTATAGGACCACGTCTGGGAGAAATTTCGAGTCAATCGGTCCAAAGACCTGGAAGCTATTGAAAAAATCGGCCGACGTTTTCATGAAAAAGGCCATTTTTTTCTTTTAAATATTCACCAAAAATACAAATTCCACCGGAATCCAACCAAAACTGGCGAGCCTCATTCCACCGGTGAGGAGGACATGCGTGTGCAATTTCGAGTCAATCGGTCAAAAGACGACCGTAACCCTAACCCTATCCCCATCCCCATAACCCTAACCCTAGCCCCATAACCCTAACCCTAACCCTAACCCTAGCCTCAGCCTTAAGCCAGCCTCATGAAACATTGTCCCTCTCACTAAAATATTCGCCAAAAATACAAATTTCACCCGAATCCAATGGGGACTGCTGTGTCTCGTTCAGCCAGTATAGGACCACGTCCGGGAGAAATTTCGAGTCAATCGGTCCAAAGACCTGGAAGCTATTGAAAAAATCGGCCGACGTTTTCATGAAAAAGGCCATTTTTTTCTTTAAAATATTCACCAAAAATACAAATTCCACCAGAATCCAACCAAAACCGGCGAGCCTCATTCCACCAGTGAGGAGGACATGCGTGTGCAATTTCGAGTCAATCGGTCAAAAGACGACCGTAACCCTAACCCTAGCCCCATAACCCTAACCCTAGCCCCATAACCCTAACCCTAACCCTAACCTCAGCCTTAAGCCAGCCTCATGAAACATTGTCCCTCTCACTAAAATATTCGCCAAAAATACAAATTTCACCCGAATCCAATGGGGACTGCTGTGTCTCGTTCAGCCAGTATAGGACCACATCTGGGAGAAATTTCGAGTCAATCGGTCCAAAGACCTGGAAGCTATTGAAAAAATCGGCCGACGTTTTCATGAAAAAGGCCATTTTTTCTTTAAAATATTCGCCAAAAATACAAATTTCACCCGAATCCAATGGGGACTGCTGTGTCTCGTTCAGCCAGTATAGGACCACATCTGGGAGAAATTTCGAGTCAATCGGTCCAAAGACCTGGAAGCTATTGAAAAAATCGGCCGACGTTTTCATGAAAAAGGCCAATTTTTTTCTTTAAAATATTCACCAAAAATACAAATTCCACCAGAATCCAACCAAAACCGGCGAGCCTCATTGCACCAGTGAGGAGGACATGCGTGTGCAATTTCGAGTCAATCGGTCAAAAGACGACCGTAACCCTAACCCTAGCCCCATAACCCTAACCCTAGCCCCATAACCCTAACCCTAACCCTAACCCTAGCCTCAGCCTTAAGCCAGCCTCATGAAACATTGTCCCTCTCACTAAAATATTCGCCAAAAATACAAATTTCACCCGAATCCAATGGGGACTGCTGTGTCTCGTTCAGCCAGTATAGGACCACATCTGGGAGAAATTTCGAGTCAATCGGTCCAAAGACCTGGAAGCTATTGAAAAAATCGGCCGAGGTTTTCATGAAAAAGGCCAATTTTTTTCTTTAAAATATTCACCAAAAATACAAATTCCACCAGAATCCAACCAAAACAGGCGAGCCTCATTCCACCAGTGAGGAGGACATGCGTGTGCAATTTCGAGTCAATCGGTCAAAAGACGACCGTAACCCTAACCCTAGCCCCATAACCCTAACCCTAACCCTAACCCTAGCCTCAGCCTTAAGCCAGCCTCATGAAACATTGTCCCTCTCACTAAAATATTCGCCAAAAATACAAATTTCACCCGAATCCAATGGGGACTGCTGTGTCTCGTTCAGCCAGTATAGGACCACGTCTGGGAGAAATTTCGAGTCAATCGGTCCAAAGACCTGGAAGCTATTGAAAAAATCGGCCGACGTTTTCATGAAAAAGGCCATTTTTTCTTTAAAATATTCGCCAAAAATACAAATTTCACCCGAATCCAATGGGGACTGCTGTGTCTCGTTCAGCCAGTATAGGACCACATCTGGGAGAAATTTCGAGTCAATCGGTCCAAAGACCTGGAAGCTATTGAAAAAATCGGCCGACGTTTTCATGAAAAAGGCCATTTTTTTCTTTAAAATATTCACTAAAAATACAAATTCCACCAGAATCCAACCAAAACCGGCGAGCCTCATTCCACCAGTGAGGAGGACATGCGTGTGCAATTTCGAGTCAATCGGTCAAAAGACGACCGTAACCCTAACCCTAGCCCCATAACCCTAACCCTAGCCCCATAACCCTAACCCTAACCCTAACCCTAGCCTCAGCCTTAAGCCAGCCTCATGAAACATTGTCCCTCTCACTAAAATATTCGCCAAAAATACAAATTTCACCCGAATCCAATGGGGACTGCTGTGTCTCGTTCAGCCAGTATAGGACCACGTCTGGGAGAAATTTCGAGTCAATTGGTCCAAAGACCTGGAAGCTATTGAAAAAATCGGCCGACGTTTTCATGAAAAAGGCCATTTTTTCTTTAAAATATTCGCCAAAAATACAAATTTCACCCGAATCCAATGGGGACTGCTGTGTCTCGTTCAGCCAGTATAGGACCACGTCTGGGGGAAATTTCGAGTCAATCGGTCCAAAGACCTGGAAGCTATTGAAAAAATCGGCCGACGTTTTCATGAAAAAGGCCATTTTTTCTTTCAAATATTCGCCAAAAATACAAATTTCACCCGAATCCAATGGGGACTGCTGTGTCTCGTTCAGCCAGTATAGGACCACGTCTGGGAGAAATTTCGAGTCAATCGGTCCAAAGACCTGGAAGCTATTGAAAAAATCGGCCGACGTTTTCATGAAAAAGGCCATTTTTTTCTTTAAAATATTCACCAAAAATACAAATTCCACCAGAATCCAACCAAAACCGGCGAGCCTCATTCCACCAGTGAGGAGCACATGCGTGTGCAATTTCGAGTCAATCGGTCAAAAGACGACCGCAACCCTAACCCTAGCCCCATAACCCTAACCCTAACCCTAACCCTAGCCTCAGCCTTAAGCCAGCCTCATGAAACATTGTCCCTCTCACTAAAATATTCGCCAAAAATACAAATTTCACCCGAATCCAATGGGGACTGCTGTGTCTCGTTCAGCCAGTATAGGACCACGTCTGGGAGAAATTTCGAGTCAATCGGTCCAAAGACCTGGAAGCTATTGAAAAAATCGGCCGACGTTTTCATGAAAAAGGCCATTTTTTTCTTTTAAATATTCACCAAAAATACAAATTCCACCGGAATCCAACCAAAACTGGCGAGCCTCATTCCACCGGTGAGGAGGACATGCGTGTGCAATTTCGAGTCAATCGGTCAAAAGACGACCGTAACCCTAACCCTATCCCCATCCCCATAACCCTAACCCTAGCCCCATAACCCTAACCCTAACCCTAACCCTAGCCTCAGCCTTAAGCCAGCCTCATGAAACATTGTCCCTCTCACTAAAATATTCGCCAAAAATACAAATTTCACCCGAATCCAATGGGGACTGCTGTGTCTCGTTCAGCCAGTATAGGACCACGTCCGGGAGAAATTTCGAGTCAATCGGTCCAAAGACCTGGAAGCTATTGAAAAAATCGGCCGACGTTTTCATGAAAAAGGCCATTTTTTTCTTTAAAATATTCACCAAAAATACAAATTCCACCAGAATCCAACCAAAACCGGCGAGCCTCATTCCACCAGTGAGGAGGACATGCGTGTGCAATTTCGAGTCAATCGGTCAAAAGACGACCGTAACCCTAACCCTAGCCCCATAACCCTAACCCTAGCCCCATAACCCTAACCCTAACCCTAACCTCAGCCTTAAGCCAGCCTCATGAAACATTGTCCCTCTCACTAAAATATTCGCCAAAAATACAAATTTCACCCGAATCCAATGGGGACTGCTGTGTCTCGTTCAGCCAGTATAGGACCACATCTGGGAGAAATTTCGAGTCAATCGGTCCAAAGACCTGGAAGCTATTGAAAAAATCGGCCGACGTTTTCATGAAAAAGGCCAATTTTTTTCTTTAAAATATTCACCAAAAATACAAATTCCACCAGAATCCAACCAAAACAGGCGAGCCTCATTCCACCAGTGAGGAGGACATGCGTGTGCAATTTCGAGTCAATCGGTCAAAAGACGACCGTAACCCTAACCCTAGCCCCACAACCCTAACCCTAGCCCCATAACCCTAACCCTAACCCTAACCCTAGCCTCAGCCTTAAGCCAGCCTCATGAAACATTGTCCCTCTCACTAAAATATTCGCCAAAAATACAAATTTCACCCGAATCCAATGGGGACTGCTGTGTCTCGTTCAGCCAGTATAGGACCACATCTGGGAGAAATTTCGAGTCAATCGGTCCAAAGACCTGGAAGCTATTGAAAAAATCGGCCGACGTTTTCATGAAAAAGGCCATTTTTTTCTTTAAAATATTCACCAAAAATACAAATTCCACCAGAATCCAACCAAAACCGGCGAGCCTCATTCCACCAGTGAGGAGGACATGCGTGTGCAATTTCGAGTCAATCGATCAAAAGACGACCGTAACCCTAACCCTAGCCCCATAACCCTAACCCTAACCCTAACCCTAGCCTCAGCCTTAAGCCAGCCTCATGAAACATTGTCCCTCTCACTAAAATATTCGCCAAAAATACAAATTTCACCCGAATCCAATGGGGACTGCTGTGTCTCGTTCAGCCAGTATAGGACCACGTCTGGGAGAAATTTCGAGTCAATTGGTCCAAAGACCTGGAAGCTATTGAAAAAATCGGCCGACGTTTTCATGAAAAAGGCCAATTTTTTTCTTTAAAATATTCACCAAAAATACAAATTCCACCAGAATCCAACCAAAACAGGCGAGCCTCATTCCACCAGTGAGGAGGACATGCGTGTGCAATTTCGAGTCAATCGGTCAAAAGACGACCGTAACCCTAACCCTAGCCCCATAACCCTAACCCTAACCCTAACCCTAGCCTCAGCCTTAAGCCAGCCTCATGAAACATTGTCCCTCTCACTAAAATATTCGCCAAAAATACAAATTTCACCCGAATCCAATGGGGACTGCTGTGTCTCGTTCAGCCAGTATAGGACCACATCTGGGAGAAATTTCGAGTCAATCGGTCCAAAGACCTGGAAGCTATTGAAAAAATCGGCCGACGTTTTCATGAAAAAGGCCATTTTTTCTTTAAAATATTCGCCAAAAATACAAATTTCACCCGAATCCAATGGGGACTGCTGTGTCTCGTTCAGCCAGTATAGGACCACATCTGGGAGAAATTTCGAGTCAATCGGTCCAAAGACCTGGAAGCTATTGAAAAAATCGGCCGACGTTTTCATGAAAAAGGCCAATTTTTTTCTTTAAAATATTCACCAAAAATACAAATTCCACCAGAATCCAACCAAAACAGGCGAGCCTCATTCCACCAGTGAGGAGGACATGCGTGTGCAATTTCGAGTCAATCGGTCAAAAGACGACCGTAACCCTAACCCTAGCCCCATAACCCTAACCCTAGCCCCATAACCCTAACCCTAACCCTAACCCTAGCCTCAGCCTTAAGCCAGCCTCATGAAACATTGTCCCTCTCACTAAAATATTCGCCAAAAATACAAATTTCACCCGAATCCAATGGGGACTGCTGTGTCTCGTTCAGCCAGTATAGGACCACATCTGGGAGAAATTTCGAGTCAATCGGTCCAAAGACCTGGAAGCTATTGAAAAAATCGGCCGACGTTTTCATGAAAAAGGCCATTTTTTTCTTTAAAATATTCACTAAAAATACAAATTCCACCAGAATCCAACCAAAACCGGCGAGCCTCATTCCACCAGTGAGGAGGACATGCGTGTGCAATTTCGAGTCAATCGGTCAAAAGACGACCGTAACCCTAACCCTAGCCCCATAACCCTAACCCTAGCCCCATAACCCTAACCCTAACCCTAACCCTAGCCTCAGCCTTAAGCCAGCCTCATGAAACATTGTCCCTCTCACTAAAATATTCGCCAAAAATACAAATTTCACCCGAATCCAATGGGGACTGCTGTGTCTCGTTCAGCCAGTATAGGACCACATCTGGGAGAAATTTCGAGTCAATCGGTCCAAAGACCTGGAAGCTATTGAAAAAATCGGCCGACGTTTTCATGAAAAAGGCCATTTTTTCTTTAAAATATTCGCCAAAAATACAAATTTCACCCGAATCCAATGGGGACTGCTGTGTCTCGTTCAGCCAGTATAGGACCACATCTGGGAGAAATTTCGAGTCAATCGGTCCAAAGACCTGGAAGCTATTGAAAAAATCGGCCGACGTTTTCATGAAAAAGGCCATTTTTTTCTTTAAAATATTCACTAAAAATACAAATTCCACCAGAATCCAACCAAAACCGGCGAGCCTCATTCCACCAGTGAGGAGGACATGCGTGTGCAATTTCGAGTCAATCGGTCAAAAGACGACCGTAACCCTAACCCTAGCCCCATAACCCTAACCCTAGCCCCATAACCCTAACCCTAACCCTAACCCTAGCCTCAGCCTTAAGCCAGCCTCATGAAACATTGTCCCTCTCACTAAAATATTCGCCAAAAATACAAATTTCACCCGAATCCAATGGGGACTGCTGTGTCTCGTTCAGCCAGTATAGGACCACGTCTGGGAGAAATTTCGAGTCAATTGGTCCAAAGACCTGGAAGCTATTGAAAAAATCGGCCGACGTTTTCATGAAAAAGGCCATTTTTTCTTTAAAATATTCGCCAAAAATACAAATTTCACCCGAATCCAATGGGGACTGCTGTGTCTCGTTCAGCCAGTATAGGACCACGTCTGGGGGAAATTTCGAGTCAATCGGTCCAAAGACCTGGAAGCTATTGAAAAAATCGGCCGACGTTTTCATGAAAAAGGCCATTTTTTCTTTAAAATATTCGCCAAAAATACAAATTTCACCCGAATCCAATGGGGACAGCTGTGTCTCGTTCAGCCAGTATAGGACCACGTCTGGGAGAAATTTCGAGTCAATCGGTCCAAAGACCTGGAAGCTATTGAAAAAATCGGCCGACGTTTTCATGAAAAAGGCCATTTTTTTCTTTAAAATATTCACCAAAAATACAAATTCCACCAGAATCCAACCAAAACCGGCGAGCCTCATTCCACCAGTGAGGAGCACATGCGTGTGCAATTTCGAGTCAATCGGTCAAAAGACGACCGCAACCCTAACCCTAGCCCCATAACCCTAACCCTAACCCTAACCCTAGCCTCAGCCTTAAGCCAGCCTCATGAAACATTGTCCCTCTCACTAAAATATTCGCCAAAAATACAAATTTCACCCGAATCCAATGGGGACTGCTGTGTCTCGTTCAGCCAGTATAGGACCACGTCTGGGAGAAATTTCGAGTCAATCGGTCCAAAGACCTGGAAGCTATTGAAAAAATCGGCCGACGTTTTCATGAAAAAGGCCATTTTTTTCTTTTAAATATTCACCAAAAATACAAATTCCACCGGAATCCAACCAAAACTGGCGAGCCTCATTCCACCGGTGAGGAGGACATGCGTGTGCAATTTCGAGTCAATCGGTCAAAAGACGACCGTAACCCTAACCCTATCCCCATCCCCATAACCCTAACCCTAGCCCCATAACCCTAACCCTAACCCTAACCCTAGCCTCAGCCTTAAGCCAGCCTCATGAAACATTGTCCCTCTCACTAAAATATTCGCCAAAAATACAAATTTCACCCGAATCCAATGGGGACTGCTGTGTCTCGTTCAGCCAGTATAGGACCACGTCCGGGAGAAATTTCGAGTCAATCGGTCCAAAGACCTGGAAGCTATTGAAAAAATCGGCCGACGTTTTCATGAAAAAGGCCATTTTTTTCTTTAAAATATTCACCAAAAATACAAATTCCACCAGAATCCAACCAAAACAGGCGAGCCTCATTCCACCAGTGAGGAGGACATGCGTGTGCAATTTCGAGTCAATCGGTCAAAAGACGACCGTAACCCTAACCCTAGCCCCATAACCCTAACCCTAACCTCAGCCTTAAGCCAGCCTCATGAAACATTGTCCCTCTCACTAAAATATTCGCCAAAAATACAAATTTCACCCGAATCCAATGGGGACTGCTGTGTCTCGTTCAGCCAGTATAGGACCACATCTGGGAGAAATTTCGAGTCAATCGGTCCAAAGACCTGGAAGCTATTGAAAAAATCGGCCGACGTTTTCATGAAAAAGGCCATTTTTTCTTTAAAATATTCGCCAAAAATACAAATTTCACCCGAATCCAATGGGGACTGCTGTGTCTCGTTCAGCCAGTATAGGACCACATCTGGGAGAAATTTCGAGTCAATCGGTCCAAAGACCTGGAAGCTATTGAAAAAATCGGCCGACGTTTTCATGAAAAAGGCCATTTTTTTCTTTAAAATATTCACTAAAAATACAAATTCCACCAGAATCCAACCAAAACCGGCGAGCCTCATTCCACCAGTGAGGAGGACATGCGTGTGCAATTTCGAGTCAATCGGTCAAAAGACGACCGTAACCCTAACCCTAGCCCCATAACCCTAACCCTAGCCCCATAACCCTAACCCTAACCCTAACCCTAACCCTAGCCTCAGCCTTAAGCCAGCCTCATGAAACATTGTCCCTCTCACTAAAATATTCGCCAAAAATACAAATTTCACCCGAATCCAATGGGGACTGCTGTGTCTCGTTCAGCCAGTATAGGACCACGTCTGGGAGAAATTTCGAGTCAATTGGTCCAAAGACCTGGAAGCTATTGAAAAAATCGGCCGACGTTTTCATGAAAAAGGCCATTTTTTCTTTAAAATATTCGCCAAAAATACAAATTTCACCCGAATCCAATGGGGACTGCTGTGTCTCGTTCAGCCAGTATAGGACCACGTCTGGGGGAAATTTCGAGTCAATCGGTCCAAAGACCTGGAAGCTATTGAAAAAATCGGCCGACGTTTTCATGAAAAAGGCCATTTTTTCTTTAAAATATTCGCCAAAAATACAAATTTCACCCGAATCCAATGGGGACAGCTGTGTCTCGTTCAGCCAGTATAGGACCACGTCTGGGAGAAATTTCGAGTCAATCGGTCCAAAGACCTGGAAGCTATTGAAAAAATCGGCCGACGTTTTCATGAAAAAGGCCATTTTTTTCTTTAAAATATTCACCAAAAATACAAATTCCACCAGAATCCAACCAAAACCGGCGAGCCTCATTCCACCAGTGAGGAGCACATGCGTGTGCAATTTCGAGTCAATCGGTCAAAAGACGACCGCAACCCTAACCCTAGCCCCATAACCCTAACCCTAACCCTAACCCTAGCCTCAGCCTTAAGCCAGCCTCATGAAACATTGTCCCTCTCACTAAAATATTCGCCAAAAATACAAATTTCACCCGAATCCAATGGGGACTGCTGTGTCTCGTTCAGCCAGTATAGGACCACGTCTGGGAGAAATTTCGAGTCAATCGGTCCAAAGACCTGGAAGCTATTGAAAAAATCGGCCGACGTTTTCATGAAAAAGGCCATTTTTTTCTTTTAAATATTCACCAAAAATACAAATTCCACCGGAATCCAACCAAAACTGGCGAGCCTCATTCCACCGGTGAGGAGGACATGCGTGTGCAATTTCGAGTCAATCGGTCAAAAGACGACCGTAACCCTAACCCTATCCCCATCCCCATAACCCTAACCCTAGCCCCATAACCCTAACCCTAACCCTAACCCTAGCCTCAGCCTTAAGCCAGCCTCATGAAACATTGTCCCTCTCACTAAAATATTCGCCAAAAATACAAATTTCACCCGAATCCAATGGGGACTGCTGTGTCTCGTTCAGCCAGTATAGGACCACGTCCGGGAGAAATTTCGAGTCAATCGGTCCAAAGACCTGGAAGCTATTGAAAAAATCGGCCGACGTTTTCATGAAAAAGGCCATTTTTTTCTTTAAAATATTCACCAAAAATACAAATTCCACCAGAATCCAACCAAAACCGGCGAGCCTCATTCCACCAGTGAGGAGGACATGCGTGTGCAATTTCGAGTCAATCGGTCAAAAGACGACCGTAACCCTAACCCTAGCCCCATAACCCTAACCCTAGCCCCATAACCCTAACCCTAACCCTAACCTCAGCCTTAAGCCAGCCTCATGAAACATTGTCCCTCTCACTAAAATATTCGCCAAAAATACAAATTTCACCCGAATCCAATGGGGACTGCTGTGTCTCGTTCAGCCAGTATAGGACCACATCTGGGAGAAATTTCGAGTCAATCGGTCCAAAGACCTGGAAGCTATTGAAAAAATCGGCCGACGTTTTCATGAAAAAGGCCAATTTTTTTCTTTAAAATATTCACCAAAAATACAAATTCCACCAGAATCCAACCAAAACAGGCGAGCCTCATTCCACCAGTGAGGAGGACATGCGTGTGCAATTTCGAGTCAATCGGTCAAAAGACGACCGTAACCCTAACCCTAGCCCCATAACCCTAACCCTAGCCCCATAACCCTAACCCTAACCCTAACCCTAGCCTCAGCCTTAAGCCAGCCTCATGAAACATTGTCCCTCTCACTAAAATATTCGCCAAAAATACAAATTTCACCCGAATCCAATGGGGACTGCTGTGTCTCGTTCAGCCAGTATAGGACCACATCTGGGAGAAATTTCGAGTCAATCGGTCCAAAGACCTGGACCCAGCTGGCACCGGACGTCAATAGACGTTGGTCTTTGGTTGGATTCAAGTCATGACGTCAGGTGACCAAAAACCAACGTCCATTTAATGTCTACTTTCAACATCTTTTGACATAGGTATATGGACGTCAAGTGACGTTAATATTTTGTTGTTGGGTCTGTTGGGTGTTACATGACTGATATCCAACGTCGGAACAATGTCTGGTGCCAACGTCATTTTGACATATGATTCTGACATTTATGCTGACCAAAAACCAACGTCCATTTAACGTCTACTTTCAACATCTTTTGACATAAGAATATGGACGTCAAGTGACGTTAATATTTTGTTGTTGGGTCTGTTGGGTGTTACATGACTGATATCCAACGTCGGAACAATGTCTGGTGCCAATGTCATTTTGACATATAATTCTGACATTTATGCTGACCAAAAACCAACGTCCATTTAACGTCTACTTTCAACATCTTTTGACATAGGAATATTGATGTCAAGTGACATTAATATTTTGTTGTTTTTATGTTGTGGTGTTAGGCAACCAAAACCCAACGTGTGTCAGACGTCTTGTACTAACACAACTTTGACGTTGAATAATGACCTTTTTGATGACTAAATTCTAACGTCTGGACAACATCTATCAAGAACGTTAGTTTGACATAAGATATAGTCGTCTAATGACATTGAAATTTGGTTGGTTTAAAGTTTGGGTGTTACTTAACTGATATCCAACGTCGGAACAATGTCTGGTGCCAACGTCATTCTGACATATGATTCTGACCTTTATGGTGACCAAAAACCAATGTCCATTTAACGTCTACTTTCAACATCTTTTGACACAGGAATATGGACGTCAAGTGACGTTAATATTTTGTTGTTGGGTCTGTTGGGTGTTACATGACTGATATCCAACGTCGGACCAATGTCTGGTGCCAACGTCATTTTGACATATGATTCTGACATTTATGCTGACCAAAAACCAACGTCCGTTTAACGTCTACTTTCAACATCTTTTGACATAGGAATATGGACGTCAAGTGACGTTAATATTTTGTTGTTGGGTCTGTTGGGTGTTACATGACTGATATCCAACGTCGGAACAATGTCTGGTGCCAACGTCATTTTGACGTATGATTCTGACATTTATGCTGACCAAAAACCAACGTCCATTTAACGTCTACTTTCAACATCTTTTGACATAGGAATATGGACGTCAAGTGACGTTAATATTTTGTTGTTGGGTCTGTTGGGTGTTACATGACTGATATCCAACGTCGGAACAGTGTCTGGTGCCAACGTCATTTTGACATATGATTCTGACATTTATGCTGACCAAAAACCAATGTCCATTTAACGTCTACTTTCAACATCTTTTGACATAGGAATATGGACGTCAAGTGACGTTAATATTTTGTTGTTGGGTCTGTTGGGTGTTACATGACTGATATCCAACGTCGGAACAATGTCTGGTGCCAACGTCATTTTGACATATGATTCTGACATTTATGCTTACCAAAAACCAACGTCCATTTAACGTCTACTTTTAACATCTTTTGACATAGGAATATTGATGTCAAGTGACATTAATATTTTGTTGTTTTTATGTTGTGGTGTTAGGCAACCAAAACCCAACGTGTGTCAGACGTCTTGTACTAACACAACTTTGACGTTGAATAATGACCTTTTTGAGGACTAAATTCTAACGTCTGGACAACATCTATCAAGAACGTTAGTTTGACATAAGATATAGTCGTCTAATGACGTTGAAATTTGGTTGGTTTAAAGTTTGGGTGTTACATGACTGATATCCAACGTCGGAACAATGTCTGGTGCCAACGTCATTTTGACGTATGATTCTGACATTTATGCTGACCAAAAACCAATGTCCATTTAACGTCTACTTTCAACATCTTTTGACATAGGAATATGGACGTCAAGTGACGTTAATATTTTGTTGTTGGGTCTGTTGGGTGTTACATGACTGATATCCAACGTCGGAACAATGTCTGGTGCCAACGTCATTTTGACATATGATTCTGACATTTATGCTGACCAAAAACCAACGTCCATTTAACGTCTACTTTCAACATCTTTTGACATAGGAATATGGACGTCAAGTGACGTTAATATTTTGTTGTTGAGTCTGTTGGGTGTTACATGACTGATATCCAACGTCGGAACAATGTCTGGTGCCAACGTCATTTTGACATATGATTCTGACATTTATGCTGACCAAAAAACAATGTCCATTTAACGTCTACTTTCAACATCTTTTGACATAGGAATATGGACGTCAAGTGACGTTAATATTTTGTTGTTGGGTCTGTTGGGTGTTACATGACTGATATCCAACGTCGGAACAATGTCTGGTGCCAACGTCATTTTGAATATTTTGTTGTTTTTATATTGTGGTGTTAGGCAACCAAAACCCAACGTGTGTCAGACGTCTTGTACTAACACAACTTTGACGTTGAATAATGACCTTTTTGATGACTAAATTCTAACGTCTGGACAACATCTATCAAGAACGTTAGTTTGACATACGATATAGTCGTCTAATGACGTTGAAATTTGGTTGGTTTAAAGTTTGGGTGTTACATAACTGATTTTCAACGTCGGACCAATGTCTGGTGCCAACGTCATTTTGACATATGATTCTGACATTTATGGTGACCAAAAACCAACGTCCATTTAACGTCTACTTTAAACATCTTTTGGCATAGGAATATGGACGTCAAGTGACGTTAATATTTTGTTGTTTTTATATTGTGGTGTTAGGCAACCAAAACCCAACGTGGGTCAGACGTCTTGTACTAACACAACTTTGACGTTGAATAATGACCTTTTTGATGACTAAATTCTAACTTCAGGACAACATCTATCAAGAACCTTAGTTTGACATAAGATATAGTCGTCTAATGACGTCGAAATTTGGTCGGTTTAAAGTTTGGGTGTTACATAACTGATTTTCAACGTCGGACCAATGTCTGGTGCCAACGTCATTTTGACATATGATTCTGACATTTATGGTGACCCAAAACCAATGTCCTTTTAACGTCTACTTTCAACATCTTTTGACATAGGAATATTGATGTCAAGTGACGTTAATATTTTGTTGTTTTTATGTTGTGGTGTTAGGCAACCAAAACCCAACGTGTGTCAGACGTCTTGTACTAACACAACTTTGACGTTGAATAATGACCTTTTTGATGACTAAATTCTAACATCTGGACACCATCTATCAAGAACATTAGTTTGACACAAGATATAGTCGTCTAATGATGTTGAAATTTGGTTGGTTTAAAGTTTGGGTGTTACTAAACTGATATCCAACGTCGGAACAATGTCTAGTGCCAACGTCATTTTGACATATGATTCTGATCTTTATGGTGACCAAAAACCAATGTCCATTTAACGTCTACTTTCAACATCTTTTGACATAGGAATATGGACGTCAAGTGACGTTAATATTTTGTTGTTTTTATATTGTGGTGTTAGGCAACCAAAACCCAACGTGTGTCAGACGTCTTGTACTAACACAACTTTGACGTTGAATAATGACCTTTTTGATGACTAAATTCTAACGTCTGGACAACATCTATCAAGAACGTTAGTTTGACATAAGATATAGACATCTAATGACGTTGAAGTTTTGTTGGTTTTAAGTTTGGGTGGTACATAACTAATATCTAACGTCTGATGCCAATGTCATTTTGACATATGATTCTGACATTTATGGTGACCAAAACCCAACGTCTTTTCAACGGCATAATTTAAACGTTTACAGAACGTGATATTCTGACATCCTTTGACATAAAAATGTTGTCGCTTCAGTGTGGCATAGAAAACTTCAACTTTAACGTCATAATGACAACATCGAAACAATGTAATATTCTAACATTGTTTGTTTGACGATATTTTGTTGGTTTTAAGTTAGGGTTAAGTAGCTAACTAATATATAACGTCATAATAATGTCTGATGCCAATTTTGACATAATAACATTTATGGTGACCTTTTTGTAATGTCTGTTAAACGTTTAATATTAACAAGCACATAATTCTGACATTGAGATTTTGTTGGTTTTAAGTTGTGGTGATAAGTAGGCCTAATTAAAATCGAACCTCATCCACACGTCTTTCACTCTGATATAGAATGATGACCGAAACGTTAAAAGTCATAATGTTAATCGTTAATTGTTGGATGTTGATGTTTTAGATGTATCGTGCTAACATAATATCGACGTACAATAATATAATTTTATGTTGACCAAAGAAAGTCAGTGTCAGTAGCGGATCAGCGTTAGTAGTGGATCTGACCATGCATGTCTGGGGATGTGTTTTATGAGCTAAATATTTTCAAAACCCTTGATGTGAAAATGTATCTGGGATGATACATTTTAACATCAAGCAAGAGAATCTCTTTAAAGTGTATCTCCATCTACAATTTACACTGTCGGCCTGTTTTGCTTGACACAAACTGTGAACTACATTTCCTGTTCATAACTGACCTATAACCAGTGTTACCAGAATGAGTTTAGAAAAAGAATTTTTCAGTCACATTCAAAATAAAATTATCCAACTAAAATACAGTCTGATAGCTCTGCTGTGTTTTGGTGATCACTATGTGTGGTATTGGGCCTATGCATTGCATCTTTACAAGCACCTTCAGTTCAAACTGCATATCACCATTCACAGAGCCCTGCATGAGGAGATGAGCTTGTAAAACTGTATGGACTGTCATGGAGATATTGTGGATCTCACTTCAACCCTGGTGCAGCTGTTATGGGATAGGGTTAAATGGGACTGTTTTATTTTAAAAAATTAAAAAATAATCTAGCTACCGCCAGGCCAAGCTCAGGCTCCAGCAGCAGCCAGCTACCAGCTACACCTCAAGCTTCAGCAGCAGCAGCTACTGTACCAATAGGCTAAACTCAGGCTTCAGCAGCAGCAGCTACCGCTAGGCTAAACTAGGCTTGAGCATTAGTACCACCAGGCCAAGTTGGCTCCAGCAGCAGCCAGCTTCCATCAGGCCAGGCCAAGGCTGCAGTGCTAGTACAGGAATTCGGGATGCCTCGGGCATGAACTCTTTGTGTTGATTGATGATTACAGTCACATGATTCTAAACACATCACTGTTTGATCCATTTGATTTGAATCACAAATAGTGCTGTCATGATTCAAATTTTGATTCTGATGTTCTTTGCATCAAACTGTCGCAATGCTATAGTAGGTATTTTTTGTTTTCTAGTACAGCTGTAACCATTATTGAATTACAATATTATTTTCTGTTTATGTATTTTTCATCACAGTAATTTCCATGACATTCACAAAATATTGCTCTAGGCCACCATGAACTGTGGGACATATTATCATTATTATTATTATTATTATTATTATTATTATTTATTCATCAACTTTCACCAAAAAACCCATTCAAATGTAACAGACAAAACCACAAAAACATAAAAAAAAAACAAGATTGAGTCGGCAACCAAGGGAACGCCCACAAAAACGTCACTTCCGGCGTAAGCGACGTGGGGGGGGGGGGGGGGTCATAAAGCGCGGAGACAGCAAGACAACATCAGAGGAGACTGCCTGCCATCGGGTAATTACCACAGCTAAGTGTCTTCTAAATGTTGAGCATGTATGCGTGGGTGAATGTAATGACAGTTTGCTGTTTTTGTCAATTCATCATGCAAGTGCGGGAACAAAGTCTGGAGGTTTGTTCATTGTCGTTTGTAAACTAAAACATTCAAACTGAGCCCCTTCTCTCGGGCTCAACTGCAGCCTCCTGCCAGCAGCAGTTCTCAGGAGTGAAAAAGAAAAAATACAGCACAAGTGAGGCTCTGTAGCCGCGGACCGATACCCGGCCGCCACCAAGAACAGAAGCCTCGAAGAGTAACGTTAGGGTAGTTAGCGTCGAGTGAGCTGGTTTTAGCGGTGGCGGCTAGCATCCGCCGCTAGCATTAGCTTCCCAGCTCACAACAGCCATCTTACGTTACTCGTTACCACCGGGCTACCGTTGCTCGTGACGGACGGCGCGTCGTTAGACCTGGGCCCGGATGTTTTGGGAATAGCCCCGGATCTCTGTGCCTTTTTAAAAAAAAAAGAAAAAATCAAATGTAATCGCCTAATGATGAAAATAGCCCCAGAGGTTTTTATGTGGTTGCATTATTCAGGGATGGAAATTAGCACCCGCCACCCCCCAAATACGGCTGAATTTGTGTGCTGGCTGGTGAATTGAATCAGTTTACCAGCCACTGTGGCGAGTTCAGTCCAGTCAGGTCTGATCCAATTATTCTTAATGATCGATCTTGGTGAAGGCATAACAGTGCGCTTTCCACAACCCTGGAGTTAGATCCGGTCAAATTATGTTTCTGATTGGACCAAAGTGTCAGTTCAGAAGGGCCGGAATTAAACATTACTAGAACGGCCGTAAGCGGTCATTTAGACCGCTAGATTTAAACTCTATAATCTCGCATGTAAATACCCAACCGCGTGATGATTGAATTCATTGTGTCACTGTTTTTTTTACACTGTTTAATATTTTCCTGAAATTGAAATTGATTGAAGTGAATGACAGATTAAACAGTAATGAAAATAATTGCAGCTCCTAACAACAGAATCATTTTGTTTTTGTTTCTTGAATTAGGTGATCTTGACGGTGCAGTAAGTGACAGTGAGCCGGAAGTTGAAGATGGCGAAGGTTCCAACTTAAGTGAAGGTTGGTTGTATTTGTTTTGTCCTCTTCTGTAATGAGTACTTGTGATGAGGTCAGAGGATATGAAAACATTTGCACAAATGTGACAAATAACATGTCTTTTAGAGATGCAGTGATGCATAGTTTAAGTGAGGAAACAATATCGAGGGAACAATGTACAGTTTAAAACTGGGCTGTTAAACTGCCCGTGTGGGTATTGAAAGCTTCAGTAGGTAACAAGTATTCAGTCATGTTTGCTGGAACTGTCACTTTATTCTGATAGTTGGACATTAAAAGAATAGTTCACTCTAGAACGAAATTCAGTCATTATCGACTCACCCTCATGCTGATGAGAACTCCGGTGTAGTTTCTTATTCCTCAAAGTGCAGCTGGAGACCCGCGGGGGTACCCTCCGACGGAATAATCCATATAACGAGTGTCAATTGTGGCCGAGAGGAAAAGGTCCATAAAACTACACAAAAACTTTTGTAATATTCCTCCATACTGCTTGTCCGCTGCAATCCAAGTGTCCTGAAGTAGCCACATCCAGAGTTTACTCGAAACGACCTCATTCAGTACATTTTTCTAGCCTAAACAGTCACTATGCTATATCTGCCTGGAGGCATGCTCCGCATTCACGCGAGTCTCCCTCACAGCGTTTGCACTACGGAAGCCGTGCCGGACAAGATGAACGAGACTCGCGATAGATACACACCGGTATTTACTTCCTGCTTTGAGCGCCCGAGCGACACACGAACACAAGAGGGATCTGCCTGCACTAGTGATTTTAAACTTTGACACTCACAGCAGGATGTAATATTGCGTGTAATATATTGTTCATCTTCATTGTCTTTGCTTAAAAAAAAAAAGATCTTTTTTTTTTACAGAGCTAGAGCTTCCTGCTCCTCCAAGGAAGCTGCAACGTGTTCAAGAGAGGGAGTCTTAGGCGTACTTGTCATCGTTGTCAACACCATCAAGTCAATCTATCTCTCCAATCCTAGAAGTCACTCCAGTCTCAAGGAAAAGGATCTTTCCAGAGGACTGCAATCCCCGCCCTCTTCCACACCTCAGGCTACCAGGCCAAAAAAAGGTTCTTCAGGACTTAATTCACTTACATAAATATTCTGCCCTAACAGGATAGGGACCCATACACAGTGGTATGCTACTATACTAATGTTATAGATTCACAATTAAAAGTAGTGTACCTATTTTAAACTCAGAAAAAGAAACGCTCAGTTGAATGGTTGTGAGGATTAAAATAGATGTCACCAAGTTGGCTATGCTGCTGCACAAAACTTTGTTGGCTATAACTGGTCCGGTATTGGCCCAATTGTCAAAATATTTACATCAGTACAAATCTACAAAACATACAATGGCAGACAGCGACCATTGCAGTTAACTGGTGGAAGAACTAGCTAAAAAAAATTAAAAACTGATTCATGGGAGTGTGATGGGAGAGGAATGAAAATCCACTCCCGTCTCTCCCTGTAGTTTGCGGGACTATATTTTTGTAATGTTGCAGAATTACACTGCAGGTTGTTGCTACAGGAAAGGAGCTGATGGACCAGATTCGGTGGATATATTGAAGTTTTACTTAAAGGAGCCGTATGTAAGACTGTGGCCAAAACTGACGCAAGGTTGCCAGACAGCGACATGCTAACCTCTGCTCTGCACACTCACACAGTCGGTCTTAAAGTAATAATAATAATAATACATTTTATTTATGGCGCCTTTCAGGGCACTCAAGGTCGCCTTACACAACATATAAACAGTCATTTAAAAAAGCAAAGGACACATATAAGTGCAATAAAAACAAAATAAAATCAGAAAACTGCAAGGTGGAAGACAACTTAAAGTGAGTATGAGAGTTTGAAGAGGTAGGGGGGGGGCAGAGCGGCTGAAGGCTCTGGACCCCATGGTGGACAGACGGGCAGAGGGCACAGTGAGGCTGATGGAGGAGGCTGATCTGAGTGCCCGGGAGGGAATGTTGATGTGGAGGAGGTCAGAGAGGTATGGGGGGGCGAGGTTGTGGATGGCCTTAAAAGTGTGAAGCAGGATTTTAAAGTCTATGCGAAATTTGACAGGAAGCCAGTGGAGTTGTTGAAGAACGGGCGTGATATGATTGATGGAAGGAGTTCTGGAGACAATACGAGCAGCTGAATTCTGGACCAGTTGGAGCTTACGGATGGACTTGTGGGGGAGACCAAAGAGGAGGGAGTTACAGTAGTCTAAGATAAGTATAAGTAAGATAATCATGTCTCTCTAAAACATGTTAGACTGCATTAGTTACTACCTGCAGTCAGAGGGATGAAGCAGCAGTAGGCTACATCTACATCTGTGATCTGCAGGTTATTGTTTCACATCACCACTTGGACACTACGCCCCGTATGTGTGTCTGTATAATCAAACGGTGTCTTTATTTTTGCCAAGCTTCTCAAGTTTTACTCTTTCAAATAATCAACCATCTACAGAACTTTTCAGTACGCTATTTTTCTACTTCTTCTCATTATTATTATTATTATTATTATTATTATTATTATTATTTAAAGTGAGCCTCTTATCGTTGAACAGAAAAATACATCATACAAGCAGCAACTTTTGCAGCCTTGTCAGTCTGCATTGAGCTACAATCCGGCAACATTCATGACTCTGTACAGTCAAACTAACCAAAAACTTCTTATTGATCATCATTATAAAGTTTCAGGGCGTTCCTGTAACCATGGTAACTCACGGTGCCAGAGAAGAGGGAGAGACGCTAAATGAAGCCGTTTACACAGATACACTGCAGACAAAGTCCAGACTATAGTTGTTATTTCACACATGTAGCACACAACAGGAGACTCTCCGTGTCAGATGAGTTCTCACGTGCTGACTAAACTCGGTTGATAACGTAGCAGCGCGACAATTCCTTGCTAGCTAAGCAGCTAAACTTTAGCGCCGCTCCGTGTTGAGATCCCGCCCTGTGTGGGTCACTGCACTGTCATTGGTCAGGCGCACACACGCTGTTAACGATACCATAGGCTGTAGAGTGTGACAGTGTGACAATCTGTCAATAAACATCAGCCAACAGTTCTCCTACGATCTACGTTGATCTCACAAGTCGCCTCTATGAAGTTTGAATGAAGGAAATCCGTCGTAGCGACGGAGAACTTTAATCCATGCCAGAGACAGGCGACCTGACCGGGCTGGACTCGTCTCATGAACCGTTACACACGTTCACCATCACTTTATTAACAATCAGCTCCATTTCACCTCATTTCCTCCCTCTTTTCCAACTTTAACTTTGTACTTCTTTCGCTTTGGCTTCACAACAGAAGGTGGCCTGTCAGACGGCAGAGAGACAAGCTGCTTATTTCTACCGTGTGATATCAAGGAAATGAGCATAATAACCGATAATGGAACTCGATCTTAAATCGCAATCTCAATTGAAAATAAATAAATAATTTTATCTCCCAGCTGTAGCTGCAGCTCAGTGGTCCCAGTCAAATGCGAATATTCTCGCTGTTTATAGATCAGTATTTCAAATTAATATGATTAGTCTCTGGTGACATTGAGTGATTTTATGATAACTTGCTGTACATTTCTTATACAGCTCCTTTAACTGCAAAAGTAATTTATCTTGGAAATTATTTGTCTTAAGTTTAGTCTGAAAAATGGCTTAACTATTACATTTTCTTTGATTCTTGTAGCTTCCCAGAAAACTCGGCCCACTGTAGAAGACCAGAGGGGTCAATCTTCTGTCTCTCTCAAGAGGACCATCAACCACTCCAGTACAGAAAAAAAACTCCCCGTACCCAATGCCAGAAGCAAGTAAGTATATAGTATAAAACATATAGAGGAACTGCTTATTGATGTGTTAAAAGGAAAAAAAGGCAAAAGTAGTTATTTTGCAATATCAGATCTTTGAAATTAAATTGTACGTTAAAGACTGAGGAAGCCAAAAATAAATATGTTCTAAGTTTAAAAATACCACAGGAAAACATTATTAACCACAATGTCAAATTTGAAGGACTAAAAAATTATGCATCAAAGTTGTCGATAAATGAGCAGCATTCTCTGCCTCAGGACGCTGGGGGTATGTCCGCAGCAGGCAAAGAAACCACGCCCCCCAAAAACCAACATGCACTATGTTGATGTCCTTTACAAGTAGGCTAACCGCAACGTTTCACCATTATGTAATTTGTTCAAGTTCAAGGTTGGCAGGTCTGTGCTGGTCTCATTGATGAAATGTAAGAATTGTGGCAGTCGCATTAGTTTGTTTGAATTAAAAGTGAAGCTTCATGTGTGTATTGGACAGAAGAGCAGCGCTGCCTGGGGGCTCTGTAGTCTACCTACATAAATCACCACATTTACATCAATAAATGTTTTACAATGAACCGATCCATCTGCATTCAATTTTATTAAGTTAACATGGTTTTGAATACAGGATTTGTGGCAAAAGTTTGTCATGTCTGCTTATGTGAAAGCCAACGGAGACTACTGATGACCTATGTGATTGTTGAAGGGGTGTCCCAATTTGTAGGGGTTGACTTTCAACCCCTACCCCTTGTAGCTCTGTTTCAAGGGGCAAGGGTTAAAGGATAACTACCGTTTTTTACAACCTGGACCTTATTTCTAGCAAAATATATGGTAATTTACTCACCCAGATAACTTTGGTGTCATTTGGCGTTGTTCGGACGAAATTAGATCCAGTGTAGCGCCGGTATATCCATATAATGCGACTGACGGCGTACCGAAGTGCAGCCTCTATGAGCATTATCTTCCACGAAACTAGTTCATTTCACCAATATTTTGTTACGATACGCTAGTGCTATTCCCCTCTGAGTCCGGGCTCGTCTATTGTCAACATCCGGGGTCTGTAGGTTGACCTACTACCTCTGACCTGGAGGATGTCGTCTCTGAGCTGCGCGCGCACCCAAGACAGCCCGGCTTGTTTACCTGTAGCTGCTACTGCTAGTTTGACCCCGGATGTTGATGACGGACGATCCCGGACTCAGAGGGGAATGGCGCTAGCGTATCATGACAAAATATTAGTGAAATGAACTAGTTTCGTGGCAGATAATGCGTTATATAAAGGCTGTGTGTCGGTGCCCTGTCTTTCGCATTATATGGAGATATTCGCCACGCTGGATCTAATTTCGTCTGAACGACTTCAAATGACACCAAAGTTATCTGGGTGAGTAAATGACCATATATTTTGCTAGAAATAAGGTCCAGGTTGTAAAAAACGGTAGTTATCCTTTTAAGGGCTAGGGGTAGGGGCAGGGATGAAAATAAGAATTGGAATTCAGCCTTACTCTTACTGTTGCCTTACTTGTCCTGTACTCTGAAGTTTCAAATATTTCTTACAGAGAGTGTCCTGAAGACTCCAAGAAGGGAGGAGGAAACGGAGGCGAAGATTTCCGAGGCTGTTGCCTTCTGCCTTAAATATGCCCCAGACAGGGTGGGCGGAGGTGGCAGGAAAAGCCAGATGCAGCAGTGACTGTTATTCTACTTCCACCTCTGTGCACTGTCCTGTTGTTGTTGTTGTTGTTGTTGTTGTTGTTGTTGTTTTTAAATGTTGAAACTGGTTTTCCCTAAATGTTAAATGTGTTAAAATTTTGTTTAAATGTTAAAATTTTAAACATTCTTAAATGTTTTATTAAAAAGCCTTTTTGTGAACCAGTTTGTTATTTACCCATACAGCTAAACAGTGTCTTAAATGAATACTTACCAACAAAAGTTCAAACATCAAACTCCAATATTGGTTTGACATCAAAATATAATGTATGTTGGAGTTTTGTCGAAAAAAGGGATGACGTCAAATCCCAATGTCGTTTAGACTTAAAATTCACATGTTGGGTGGATGTTATATTGTAATTGAAAAGAGTTGACGTCTAAACCCAATATTGATTTGATATCAAAATCCAGCGATGGATAGATGTTATATTTTAGTTGAAAATGAAAATCTGGTCGACGTCAAAACCCAACGTTGATTAGATATCCAAGTCCAACGTTGGATAGATGTTATATTTTAGTTGAAAATGAAAATCTGGTCGACGTCAAAACCCAACGTTGATTAGATATCCAAGTCCAACGTTGGATAGAGGTTATATTTTAGTTGAAAATGAAAATCTGGTCGACGTCAAAACCCAACGTTGATTAGATATCCAAGTCCAGCGATGGATAGATGTTATATTTTTGTTGAAAATGCAAGTCAGGTAGGCGTCTAGATCCAACATTGATTTGATATCAAAATCCAATGTTGGATAGAGGTTATATTTTAGTTGAAAATGAAAATCTGGTCGACGTCAAAACCCAACGTTGATTAGATATCCAAGTCCAACGTTGGATAGAGGTTATATTTTAGTTGAAAATGAAAATCTGGTCGACGTCAAAACCCAACGTTGATTAGATATCCAAGTCCAACGTTGGATAGATGTTATATTTTAGTTGAAAATGAAAATCTGGTCGACGTCAAAACCCAACGTTGATTAGATATCCAAGTCCAACGTTGGATAGAGGTTATATTTTAGTTGAAAATGAAAATCTGGTCGACATCAAAACCCAACGTTGATTAGATATCCAAGTCCAACGTTGGATAGATGTTATATTTTAGTTGAAAATGAAAATCGGGTTAACGTCTAAAGCCAACGTTGATTTGATATCCAAGTCCAACGTTGGATAGATGTTATATTTTAGTTGAAAATGAAAATCGGGTTTACGTCTAAAGCCAACGTTGATTTGATATCCAAGTCCAACGTTGGATAGATGTTATATTTTAGTTGAAAATGAAAATCGGGTTTACGTCTAAACCCAACGATGATTTGATATCCAAGTCCAACGTTGGATAGATGTTATATTTTAGTTGAAAATGAAAATCGGGTTAACGTCTAAACCCAACGATGATTAGATATCCAAGTCCAACGTTGGATAGATGTTATATTTTAGTTGAAAATGAAAATCGGGTTTACGTCTAAACCCGACGTTGATTTAATATAAAAATGTAACATCTGCCCAACGTTGGATTTTGATATCAGATCAACGTTAAGTTTAGACGTTAACCCGATTTTCATTCTCAACTAAATACTAACGTCTATTCAACGTAAGAGGGCAACGTCTATATGACGTCTAGCTGACGTCTGGTGCCAGCTGGGGAAGCTATTGAAAAAATCGGCCGACGTTTTCATGAAAAAGGCCATTTTTTTCTTTAAAATATTCACTAAAAATACAAATTCCACCAGAATCCAACCAAAACCGGCGAGCCTCATTCCACCAGTGAGGAGGACATGCGTGTGCAATTTCGAGTCAATCGGTCAAAAGACGACCGTAACCCTAACCCTAGCCCCATAACCCTAACCCTAGCCCCATAACCCTAACCCTAACCCTAACCCTAGCCTCAGCCTTAAGCCAGCCTCATGAAACATTGTCCCTCTCACTAAAATATTCGCCAAAAATACAAATTTCACCCGAATCCAATGGGGACTGCTGTGTCTCGTTCAGCCAGTATAGGACCACGTCTGGGAGAAATTTCGAGTCAATTGGTCCAAAGACCTGGAAGCTATTGAAAAAATCGGCCGACGTTTTCATGAAAAAGGCCATTTTTTCTTTAAAATATTCGCCAAAAATACAAATTTCACCCGAATCCAATGGGGACTGCTGTGTCTCGTTCAGCCAGTATAGGACCACGTCTGGGGGAAATTTCGAGTCAATCGGTCCAAAGACCTGGAAGCTATTGAAAAAATCGGCCGACGTTTTCATGAAAAAGGCCATTTTTTCTTTAAAATATTCGCCAAAAATACAAATTTCACCCGAATCCAATGGGGACAGCTGTGTCTCGTTCAGCCAGTATAGGACCACGTCTGGGAGAAATTTCGAGTCAATCGGTCCAAAGACCTGGAAGCTATTGAAAAAATCGGCCGACGTTTTCATGAAAAAGGCCATTTTTTTCTTTAAAATATTCACCAAAAATACAAATTCCACCAGAATCCAACCAAAACCGGCGAGCCTCATTCCACCAGTGAGGAGCACATGCGTGTGCAATTTCGAGTCAATCGGTCAAAAGACGACCGCAACCCTAACCCTAGCCCCATAACCCTAACCCTAACCCTAACCCTAGCCTCAGCCTTAAGCCAGCCTCATGAAACATTGTCCCTCTCACTAAAATATTCGCCAAAAATACAAATTTCACCCGAATCCAATGGGGACTGCTGTGTCTCGTTCAGCCAGTATAGGACCACGTCTGGGAGAAATTTCGAGTCAATCGGTCCAAAGACCTGGAAGCTATTGAAAAAATCGGCCGACGTTTTCATGAAAAAGGCCATTTTTTTCTTTTAAATATTCACCAAAAATACAAATTCCACCGGAATCCAACCAAAACTGGCGAGCCTCATTCCACCGGTGAGGAGGACATGCGTGTGCAATTTCGAGTCAATCGGTCAAAAGACGACCGTAACCCTAACCCTATCCCCATCCCCATAACCCTAACCCTAGCCCCATAACCCTAACCCTAACCCTAACCCTAGCCTCAGCCTTAAGCCAGCCTCATGAAACATTGTCCCTCTCACTAAAATATTCGCCAAAAATACAAATTTCACCCGAATCCAATGGGGACTGCTGTGTCTCGTTCAGCCAGTATAGGACCACGTCCGGGAGAAATTTCGAGTCAATCGGTCCAAAGACCTGGAAGCTATTGAAAAAATCGGCCGACGTTTTCATGAAAAAGGCCATTTTTTTCTTTAAAATATTCACCAAAAATACAAATTCCACCAGAATCCAACCAAAACCGGCGAGCCTCATTCCACCAGTGAGGAGGACATGCGTGTGCAATTTCGAGTCAATCGGTCAAAAGACGACCGTAACCCTAACCCTAGCCCCATAACCCTAACCCTAGCCCCATAACCCTAACCCTAACCCTAACCTCAGCCTTAAGCCAGCCTCATGAAACATTGTCCCTCTCACTAAAATATTCGCCAAAAATACAAATTTCACCCGAATCCAATGGGGACTGCTGTGTCTCGTTCAGCCAGTATAGGACCACATCTGGGAGAAATTTCGAGTCAATCGGTCCAAAGACCTGGAAGCTATTGAAAAAATCGGCCGACGTTTTCATGAAAAAGGCCAATTTTTTTCTTTAAAATATTCACCAAAAATACAAATTCCACCAGAATCCAACCAAAACAGGCGAGCCTCATTCCACCAGTGAGGAGGACATGCGTGTGCAATTTCGAGTCAATCGGTCAAAAGACGACCGTAACCCTAACCCTAGCCCCATAACCCTAACCCTAGCCCCATAACCCTAACCCTAACCCTAACCCTAGCCTCAGCCTTAAGCCAGCCTCATGAAACATTGTCCCTCTCACTAAAATATTCGCCAAAAATACAAATTTCACCCGAATCCAATGGGGACTGCTGTGTCTCGTTCAGCCAGTATAGGACCACATCTGGGAGAAATTTCGAGTCAATCGGTCCAAAGACCTGGAAGCTATTGAAAAAATCGGCCGACGTTTTCATGAAAAAGGCCATTTTTTTCTTTAAAATATTCACTAAAAATACAAATTCCACCAGAATCCAACCAAAACCGGCGAGCCTCATTCCACCAGTGAGGAGGACATGCGTGTGCAATTTCGAGTCAATCGGTCAAAAGACGACCGTAACCCTAACCCTAGCCCCATAACCCTAACCCTAGCCCCATAACCCTAACCCTAACCCTAACCCTAGCCTCAGCCTTAAGCCAGCCTCATGAAACATTGTCCCTCTCACTAAAATATTCGCCAAAAATACAAATTTCACCCGAATCCAATGGGGACTGCTGTGTCTCGTTCAGCCAGTATAGGACCACGTCTGGGAGAAATTTCGAGTCAATTGGTCCAAAGACCTGGAAGCTATTGAAAAAATCGGCCGACGTTTTCATGAAAAAGGCCATTTTTTCTTTAAAATATTCGCCAAAAATACAAATTTCACCCGAATCCAATGGGGACTGCTGTGTCTCGTTCAGCCAGTATAGGACCACGTCTGGGGGAAATTTCGAGTCAATCGGTCCAAAGACCTGGAAGCTATTGAAAAAATCGGCCGACGTTTTCATGAAAAAGGCCATTTTTTCTTTAAAATATTCGCCAAAAATACAAATTTCACCCGAATCCAATGGGGACTGCTGTGTCTCGTTCAGCCAGTATAGGACCACGTCTGGGAGAAATTTCGAGTCAATCGGTCCAAAGACCTGGAAGCTATTGAAAAAATCGGCCGACGTTTTCATGAAAAAGGCCATTTTTTTCTTTAAAATATTCACCAAAAATACAAATTCCACCAGAATCCAACCAAAACCGGCGAGCCTCATTCCACCAGTGAGGAGCACATGCGTGTGCAATTTCGAGTCAATCGGTCAAAAGACGACCGCAACCCTAACCCTAGCCCCATAACCCTAACCCTAACCCTCACCCTAGCCTCAGCCTTAAGCCAGCCTCATGAAACATTGTCCCTCTCACTAAAATATTCGCCAAAAATACAAATTTCACCCGAATCCAATGGGGACTGCTGTGTCTCGTTCAGCCAGTATAGGACCACATCTGGGAGAAATTTCGAGTCAATCGGTCCAAAGACCTGGAAGCTATTGAAAAAATCGGCCGACGTTTTCATGAAAAAGGCCAATTTTTTTCTTTAAAATATTCACCAAAAATACAAATTCCACCAGAATCCAACCAAAACAGGCGAGCCTCATTCCACCAGTGAGGAGGACATGCGTGTGCAATTTCGAGTCAATCGGTCAAAAGACGACCGTAACCCTAACCCTAGCCCCATAACCCTAACCCTAGCCCCATAACCCTAACCCTAACCCTAACCCTAGCCTCAGCCTTAAGCCAGCCTCATGAAACATTGTCCCTCTCACTAAAATATTCGCCAAAAATACAAATTTCACCCGAATCCAATGGGGACTGCTGTGTCTCGTTCAGCCAGTATAGGACCACATCTGGGAGAAATTTCGAGTCAATCGGTCCAAAGACCTGGAAGCTATTGAAAAAATCGGCCGACGTTTTCATGAAAAAGGCCATTTTTTTCTTTAAAATATTCACCAAAAATACAAATTCCACCAGAATCCAACCAAAACCGGCGAGCCTCATTCCACCAGTGAGGAGGACATGCGTGTGCAATTTCGAGTCAATCGGTCAAAAGACGACCGTAACCCTAACCCTAGCCCCATAACCCTAACCCTAACCCTAACCCTAGCCTCAGCCTTAAGCCAGCCTCATGAAACATTGTCCCTCTCACTAAAATATTCGCCAAAAATACAAATTTCACCCGAATCCAATGGGGACTGCTGTGTCTCGTTCAGCCAGTATAGGACCACGTCTGGGAGAAATTTCGAGTCAATTGGTCCAAAGACCTGGAAGCTATTGAAAAAATCGGCCGACGTTTTCATGAAAAAGGCCAATTTTTTTCTTTAAAATATTCACCAAAAATACAAATTCCACCAGAATCCAACCAAAACAGGCGAGCCTCATTCCACCAGTGAGGAGGACATGCGTGTGCAATTTCGAGTCAATCGGTCAAAAGACGACCGTAACCCTAACCCTAGCCCCATAACCCTAACCCTAGCCTCAGCCTTAAGCCAGCCTCATGAAACATTGTCCCTCTCACTAAAATATTCGCCAAAAATACAAATTTCACCCGAATCCAATGGGGACTGCTGTGTCTCGTTCAGCCAGTATAGGACCACATCTGGGAGAAATTTCGAGTCAATCGGTCCAAAGACCTGGAAGCTATTGAAAAAATCGGCCGACGTTTTCATGAAAAAGGCCATTTTTTCTTTAAAATATTCGCCAAAAATACAAATTTCACCCGAATCCAATGGGGACTGCTGTGTCTCGTTCAGCCAGTATAGGACCACATCTGGGAGAAATTTCGAGTCAATCGGTCCAAAGACCTGGAAGCTATTGAAAAAATCGGCCGACGTTTTCATGAAAAAGGCCAATTTTTTTCTTTAAAATATTCACCAAAAATACAAATTCCACCAGAATCCAACCAAAACAGGCGAGCCTCATTCCACCAGTGAGGAGGACATGCGTGTGCAATTTCGAGTCAATCGGTCAAAAGACGACCGTAACCCTAACCCTAGCCCCATAACCCTAACCCTAGCCCTAACCCTAGCCTCAGCCTTAAGCCAGCCTCATGAAACATTGTCCCTCTCACTAAAATATTCGCCAAAAATACAAATTTCACCCGAATCCAATGGGGACTGCTGTGTCTCGTTCAGCCAGTATAGGACCACATCTGGGAGAAATTTCGAGTCAATCGGTCCAAAGACCTGGAAGCTATTGAAAAAATCGGCCGACGTTTTCATGAAAAAGGCCAATTTTTTTCTTTAAAATATTCACCAAAAATACAAATTCCACCAGAATCCAACCAAAACCGGCGAGCCTCATTCCACCAGTGAGGAGGACATGCGTGTGCAATTTCGAGTCAATCGGTCAAAAGACGACCGTAACCCTAACCCTAGCCCCATAACCCTAACCCTAGCCCCATAACCCTAACCCTAACCCTAACCCTAGCCTCAGCCTTAAGCCAGCCTCATGAAACATTGTCCCTCTCACTAAAATATTCGCCAAAAATACAAATTTCACCCGAATCCAATGGGGACTGCTGTGTCTCGTTCAGCCAGTATAGGACCACATCTGGGAGAAATTTCGAGTCAATCGGTCCAAAGACCTGGAAGCTATTGAAAAAATCGGCCGACGTTTTCATGAAAAAGGCCAATTTTTTTCTTTAAAATATTCACCAAAAATACAAATTCCACCAGAATCCAACCAAAACAGGCGAGCCTCATTCCACCAGTGAGGAGGACATGCGTGTGCAATTTCGAGTCAATCGGTCAAAAGACGACCGTAACCCTAACCCTAGCCCCATAACCCTAACCCTAGCCCCATAACCCTAACCCTAACCCTAACCCTAGCCTCAGCCTTAAGCCAGCCTCATGAAACATTGTCCCTCTCACTAAAATATTCGCCAAAAATACAAATTTCACCCGAATCCAATGGGGACTGCTGTGTCTCGTTCAGCCAGTATAGGACCACATCTGGGAGAAATTTCGAGTCAATCGGTCCAAAGACCTGGAAGCTATTGAAAAAATCGGCCGACGTTTTCATGAAAAAGGCCATTTTTTTCTTTAAAATATTCACTAAAAATACAAATTCCACCAGAATCCAACCAAAACCGGCGAGCCTCATTCCACCAGTGAGGAGGACATGCGTGTGCAATTTCGAGTCAATCGGTCAAAAGACGACCGTAACCCTAACCCTAGCCCCATAACCCTAACCCTAGCCCCATAACCCTAACCCTAACCCTAACCCTAGCCTCAGCCTTAAGCCAGCCTCATGAAACATTGTCCCTCTCACTAAAATATTCGCCAAAAATACAAATTTCACCCGAATCCAATGGGGACTGCTGTGTCTCGTTCAGCCAGTATAGGACCACGTCTGGGAGAAATTTCGAGTCAATTGGTCCAAAGACCTGGAAGCTATTGAAAAAATCGGCCGACGTTTTCATGAAAAAGGCCATTTTTTCTTTAAAATATTCGCCAAAAATACAAATTTCACCCGAATCCAATGGGGACTGCTGTGTCTCGTTCAGCCAGTATAGGACCACATCTGGGAGAAATTTCGAGTCAATCGGTCCAAAGACCTGGAAGCTATTGAAAAAATCGGCCGACGTTTTCATGAAAAAGGCCAATTTTTTTCTTTAAAATATTCACCAAAAATACAAATTCCACCAGAATCCAACCAAAACCGGCGAGCCTCATTCCACCAGTGAGGAGGACATGCGTGTGCAATTTCGAGTCAATCGGTCAAAAGACGACCGTAACCCTAACCCTAGCCCCATAACCCTAACCCTAGCCCCATAACCCTAACCCTAACCCTAACCCTAACCCTAGCCTCAGCCTTAAGCCAGCCTCATGAAACATTGTCCCTCTCACTAAAATATTCGCCAAAAATACAAATTTCACCCGAATCCAATGGGGACTGCTGTGTCTCGTTCAGCCAGTATAGGACCACATCTGGGAGAAATTTCGAGTCAATCGGTCCAAAGACCTGGAAGCTATTGAAAAAATCGGCCGACGTTTTCATGAAAAAGGCCAATTTTTTTCTTTAAAATATTCACCAAAAATACAAATTCCACCAGAATCCAACCAAAACCGGCGAGCCTCATTCCACCAGTGAGGAGGACATGCGTGTGCAATTTCGAGTCAATCGGTCAAAAGACGACCGTAACCCTAACCCTAGCCCCATAACCCTAACCCTAGCCCCATAACCCTAACCCTAACCCTAACCCTAGCCTCAGCCTTAAGCCAGCCTCATGAAACATTGTCCCTCTCACTAAAATATTCGCCAAAAATACAAATTTCACCCGAATCCAATGGGGACTGCTGTGTCTCGTTCAGCCAGTATAGGACCACATCTGGGAGAAATTTCGAGTCAATCGGTCCAAAGACCTGGAAGCTATTGAAAAAATCGGCCGACGTTTTCATGAAAAAGGCCAATTTTTTTCTTTAAAATATTCACCAAAAATACAAATTCCACCAGAATCCAACCAAAACAGGCGAGCCTCATTCCACCAGTGAGGAGGACATGCGTGTGCAATTTCGAGTCAATCGGTCAAAAGACGACCGTAACCCTAACCCTAGCCCCATAACCCTAACCCTAGCCCCATAACCCTAACCCTAACCCTAACCCTAGCCTCAGCCTTAAGCCAGCCTCATGAAACATTGTCCCTCTCACTAAAATATTCGCCAAAAATACAAATTTCACCCGAATCCAATGGGGACTGCTGTGTCTCGTTCAGCCAGTATAGGACCACGTCTGGGAGAAATTTCGAGTCAATTGGTCCAAAGACCTGGAAGCTATTGAAAAAATCGGCCGACGTTTTCATGAAAAAGGCCATTTTTTCTTTAAAATATTCGCCAAAAATACAAATTTCACCCGAATCCAATGGGGACTGCTGTGTCTCGTTCAGCCAGTATAGGACCACATCTGGGAGAAATTTCGAGTCAATCGGTCCAAAGACCTGGAAGCTATTGAAAAAATCGGCCGACGTTTTCATGAAAAAGGCCAATTTTTTTCTTTAAAATATTCACCAAAAATACAAATTCCACCAGAATCCAACCAAAACCGGCGAGCCTCATTCCACCAGTGAGGAGGACATGCGTGTGCAATTTCGAGTCAATCGGTCAAAAGACGACCGTAACCCTAACCCTAGCCCCATAACCCTAACCCTAGCCCCATAACCCTAACCCTAACCCTAACCCTAGCCTCAGCCTTAAGCCAGCCTCATGAAACATTGTCCCTCTCACTAAAATATTCGCCAAAAATACAAATTTCACCCGAATCCAATGGGGACTGCTGTGTCTCGTTCAGCCAGTATAGGACCACATCTGGGAGAAATTTCGAGTCAATCGGTCCAAAGACCTGGAAGCTATTGAAAAAATCGGCCGACGTTTTCATGAAAAAGGCCAATTTTTTTCTTTAAAATATTCACCAAAAATACAAATTCCACCAGAATCCAACCAAAACCGGCGAGCCTCATTCCACCAGTGAGGAGGACATGCGTGTGCAATTTCGAGTCAATCGGTCAAAAGACGACCGTAACCCTAACCCTAGCCCCATAACCCTAACCCTAGCCCCATAACCCTAACCCTAACCCTAACCCTAGCCTCAGCCTTAAGCCAGCCTCATGAAACATTGTCCCTCTCACTAAAATATTCGCCAAAAATACAAATTTCACCCGAATCCAATGGGGACTGCTGTGTCTCGTTCAGCCAGTATAGGACCACATCTGGGAGAAATTTCGAGTCAATCGGTCCAAAGACCTGGAAGCTATTGAAAAAATCGGCCGACGTTTTCATGAAAAAGGCCAATTTTTTTCTTTAAAATATTCACCAAAAATACAAATTCCACCAGAATCCAACCAAAACAGGCGAGCCTCATTCCACCAGTGAGGAGGACATGCGTGTGCAATTTCGAGTCAATCGGTCAAAAGACGACCGTAACCCTAACCCTAGCCCCATAACCCTAACCCTAGCCCCATAACCCTAACCCTAACCCTAACCCTAGCCTCAGCCTTAAGCCAGCCTCATGAAACATTGTCCCTCTCACTAAAATATTCGCCAAAAATACAAATTTCACCCGAATCCAATGGGGACTGCTGTGTCTCGTTCAGCCAGTATAGGACCACATCTGGGAGAAATTTCGAGTCAATCGGTCCAAAGACCTGGAAGCTATTGAAAAAATCGGCCGACGTTTTCATGAAAAAGGCCATTTTTTTCTTTAAAATATTCACTAAAAATACAAATTCCACCAGAATCCAACCAAAACCGGCGAGCCTCATTCCACCAGTGAGGAGGACATGCGTGTGCAATTTCGAGTCAATCGGTCAAAAGACGACCGTAACCCTAACCCTAGCCCCATAACCCTAACCCTAGCCCCATAACCCTAACCCTAACCCTAACCCTAGCCTCAGCCTTAAGCCAGCCTCATGAAACATTGTCCCTCTCACTAAAATATTCGCCAAAAATACAAATTTCACCCGAATCCAATGGGGACTGCTGTGTCTCGTTCAGCCAGTATAGGACCACGTCTGGGAGAAATTTCGAGTCAATTGGTCCAAAGACCTGGAAGCTATTGAAAAAATCGGCCGACGTTTTCATGAAAAAGGCCATTTTTTCTTTAAAATATTCGCCAAAAATACAAATTTCACCCGAATCCAATGGGGACTGCTGTGTCTCGTTCAGCCAGTATAGGACCACATCTGGGAGAAATTTCGAGTCAATCGGTCCAAAGACCTGGAAGCTATTGAAAAAATCGGCCGACGTTTTCATGAAAAAGGCCAATTTTTTTCTTTAAAATATTCACCAAAAATACAAATTCCACCAGAATCCAACCAAAACCGGCGAGCCTCATTCCACCAGTGAGGAGGACATGCGTGTGCAATTTCGAGTCAATCGGTCAAAAGACGACCGTAACCCTAACCCTAGCCCCATAACCCTAACCCTAGCCCCATAACCCTAACCCTAACCCTAACCCTAACCCTAGCCTCAGCCTTAAGCCAGCCTCATGAAACATTGTCCCTCTCACTAAAATATTCGCCAAAAATACAAATTTCACCCGAATCCAATGGGGACTGCTGTGTCTCGTTCAGCCAGTATAGGACCACATCTGGGAGAAATTTCGAGTCAATCGGTCCAAAGACCTGGAAGCTATTGAAAAAATCGGCCGACGTTTTCATGAAAAAGGCCAATTTTTTTCTTTAAAATATTCACCAAAAATACAAATTCCACCAGAATCCAACCAAAACCGGCGAGCCTCATTCCACCAGTGAGGAGGACATGCGTGTGCAATTTCGAGTCAATCGGTCAAAAGACGACCGTAACCCTAACCCTAGCCCCATAACCCTAACCCTAGCCCCATAACCCTAACCCTAACCCTAACCCTAGCCTCAGCCTTAAGCCAGCCTCATGAAACATTGTCCCTCTCACTAAAATATTCGCCAAAAATACAAATTTCACCCGAATCCAATGGGGACTGCTGTGTCTCGTTCAGCCAGTATAGGACCACATCTGGGAGAAATTTCGAGTCAATCGGTCCAAAGACCTGGAAGCTATTGAAAAAATCGGCCGACGTTTTCATGAAAAAGGCCAATTTTTTTCTTTAAAATATTCACCAAAAATACAAATTCCACCAGAATCCAACCAAAACAGGCGAGCCTCATTCCACCAGTGAGGAGGACATGCGTGTGCAATTTCGAGTCAATCGGTCAAAAGACGACCGTAACCCTAACCCTAGCCCCATAACCCTAACCCTAGCCCCATAACCCTAACCCTAACCCTAACCCTAGCCTCAGCCTTAAGCCAGCCTCATGAAACATTGTCCCTCTCACTAAAATATTCGCCAAAAATACAAATTTCACCCGAATCCAATGGGGACTGCTGTGTCTCGTTCAGCCAGTATAGGACCACATCTGGGAGAAATTTCGAGTCAATCGGTCCAAAGACCTGGAAGCTATTGAAAAAATCGGCCGACGTTTTCATGAAAAAGGCCATTTTTTTCTTTAAAATATTCACTAAAAATACAAATTCCACCAGAATCCAACCAAAACCGGCGAGCCTCATTCCACCAGTGAGGAGGACATGCGTGTGCAATTTCGAGTCAATCGGTCAAAAGACGACCGTAACCCTAACCCTAGCCCCATAACCCTAACCCTAGCCCCATAACCCTAACCCTAACCCTAACCCTAGCCTCAGCCTTAAGCCAGCCTCATGAAACATTGTCCCTCTCACTAAAATATTCGCCAAAAATACAAATTTCACCCGAATCCAATGGGGACTGCTGTGTCTCGTTCAGCCAGTATAGGACCACGTCTGGGAGAAATTTCGAGTCAATTGGTCCAAAGACCTGGAAGCTATTGAAAAAATCGGCCGACGTTTTCATGAAAAAGGCCATTTTTTCTTTAAAATATTCGCCAAAAATACAAATTTCACCCGAATCCAATGGGGACTGCTGTGTCTCGTTCAGCCAGTATAGGACCACATCTGGGAGAAATTTCGAGTCAATCGGTCCAAAGACCTGGAAGCTATTGAAAAAATCGGCCGACGTTTTCATGAAAAAGGCCAATTTTTTTCTTTAAAATATTCACCAAAAATACAAATTCCACCAGAATCCAACCAAAACCGGCGAGCCTCATTCCACCAGTGAGGAGGACATGCGTGTGCAATTTCGAGTCAATCGGTCAAAAGACGACCGTAACCCTAACCCTAGCCCCATAACCCTAACCCTAGCCCCATAACCCTAACCCTAACCCTAACCCTAACCCTAGCCTCAGCCTTAAGCCAGCCTCATGAAACATTGTCCCTCTCACTAAAATATTCGCCAAAAATACAAATTTCACCCGAATCCAATGGGGACTGCTGTGTCTCGTTCAGCCAGTATAGGACCACATCTGGGAGAAATTTCGAGTCAATCGGTCCAAAGACCTGGAAGCTATTGAAAAAATTGGCCGACGTTTTCATGAAAAAGGCCAATTTTTTTCTTTAAAATATTCACCAAAAATACAAATTCCACCAGAATCCAACCAAAACCGGCGAGCCTCATTCCACCAGTGAGGAGGACATGCGTGTGCAATTTCGAGTCAATCGGTCAAAAGACGACCGTAACCCTAACCCTAGCCCCATAACCCTAACCCTAGCCCCATAACCCTAACCCTAACCCTAACCCTAGCCTCAGCCTTAAGCCAGCCTCATGAAACATTGTCCCTCTCACTAAAATATTCGCCAAAAATACAAATTTCACCCGAATCCAATGGGGACTGCTGTGTCTCGTTCAGCCAGTATAGGACCACATCTGGGAGAAATTTCGAGTCAATCGGTCCAAAGACCTGGAAGCTATTGAAAAAATCGGCCGACGTTTTCATGAAAAAGGCCAATTTTTTTCTTTAAAATATTCACCAAAAATACAAATTCCACCAGAATCCAACCAAAACAGGCGAGCCTCATTCCACCAGTGAGGAGGACATGCGTGTGCAATTTCGAGTCAATCGGTCAAAAGACGACCGTAACCCTAACCCTAGCCCCATAACCCTAACCCTAGCCCCATAACCCTAACCCTAACCCTAACCCTAGCCTCAGCCTTAAGCCAGCCTCATGAAACATTGTCCCTCTCACTAAAATATTCGCCAAAAATACAAATTTCACCCGAATCCAATGGGGACTGCTGTGTCTCGTTCAGCCAGTATAGGACCACATCTGGGAGAAATTTCGAGTCAATCGGTCCAAAGACCTGGAAGCTATTGAAAAAATCGGCCGACGTTTTCATGAAAAAGGCCATTTTTTTCTTTAAAATATTCACTAAAAATACAAATTCCACCAGAATCCAACCAAAACCGGCGAGCCTCATTCCACCAGTGAGGAGGACATGCGTGTGCAATTTCGAGTCAATCGGTCAAAAGACGACCGTAACCCTAACCCTAGCCCCATAACCCTAACCCTAGCCCCATAACCCTAACCCTAACCCTAACCCTAGCCTCAGCCTTAAGCCAGCCTCATGAAACATTGTCCCTCTCACTAAAATATTCGCCAAAAATACAAATTTCACCCGAATCCAATGGGGACTGCTGTGTCTCGTTCAGCCAGTATAGGACCACGTCTGGGAGAAATTTCGAGTCAATTGGTCCAAAGACCTGGAAGCTATTGAAAAAATCGGCCGACGTTTTCATGAAAAAGGCCATTTTTTCTTTAAAATATTCGCCAAAAATACAAATTTCACCCGAATCCAATGGGGACTGCTGTGTCTCGTTCAGCCAGTATAGGACCACGTCTGGGAGAAATTTCGAGTCAATTGGTCCAAAGACCTGGAAGCTATTGAAAAAATCGGCCGACGTTTTCATGAAAAAGGCCAATTTTTTTCTTTAAAATATTCACCAAAAATACAAATTCCACCAGAATCCAACCAAAACAGGCGAGCCTCATTCCACCAGTGAGGAGGACATGCGTGTGCAATTTCGAGTCAATCGGTCAAAAGACGACCGTAACCCTAACCCTAGCCCCATAACCCTAACCCTAACCCTAACCCTAGCCTCAGCCTTAAGCCAGCCTCATGAAACATTGTCCCTCTCACTAAAATATTCGCCAAAAATACAAATTTCACCCGAATCCAATGGGGACTGCTGTGTCTCGTTCAGCCAGTATAGGACCACATCTGGGAGAAATTTCGAGTCAATCGGTCCAAAGACCTGGAAGCTATTGAAAAAATCGGCCGACGTTTTCATGAAAAAGGCCATTTTTTCTTTAAAATATTCGCCAAAAATACAAATTTCACCCGAATCCAATGGGGACTGCTGTGTCTCGTTCAGCCAGTATAGGACCACATCTGGGAGAAATTTCGAGTCAATCGGTCCAAAGACCTGGAAGCTATTGAAAAAATCGGCCGACGTTTTCATGAAAAAGGCCATTTTTTTCTTTAAAATATTCACTAAAAATACAAATTCCACCAGAATCCAACCAAAACCGGCGAGCCTCATTCCACCAGTGAGGAGGACATGCGTGTGCAATTTCGAGTCAATCGGTCAAAAGACGACCGTAACCCTAACCCTAGCCCCATAACCCTAACCCTAGCCCCATAACCCTAACCCTAACCCTAACCCTAGCCTCAGCCTTAAGCCAGCCTCATGAAACATTGTCCCTCTCACTAAAATATTCGCCAAAAATACAAATTTCACCCGAATCCAATGGGGACTGCTGTGTCTCGTTCAGCCAGTATAGGACCACGTCTGGGAGAAATTTCGAGTCAATTGGTCCAAAGACCTGGAAGCTATTGAAAAAATCGGCCGACGTTTTCATGAAAAAGGCCATTTTTTCTTTAAAATATTCGCCAAAAATACAAATTTCACCCGAATCCAATGGGGACTGCTGTGTCTCGTTCAGCCAGTATAGGACCACGTCTGGGGGAAATTTCGAGTCAATCGGTCCAAAGACCTGGAAGCTATTGAAAAAATCGGCCGACGTTTTCATGAAAAAGGCCATTTTTTCTTTAAAATATTCGCCAAAAATACAAATTTCACCCGAATCCAATGGGGACTGCTGTGTCTCGTTCAGCCAGTATAGGACCACGTCTGGGAGAAATTTCGAGTCAATCGGTCCAAAGACCTGGAAGCTATTGAAAAAATCGGCCGACGTTTTCATGAAAAAGGCCATTTTTTCTTTAAAATATTCGCCAAAAATACAAATTTCACCCGAATCCAATGGGGACTGCTGTGTCTCGTTCAGCCAGTATAGGACCACGTCTGGGAGAAATTTCGAGTCAATTGGTCCAAAGACCTGGAAGCTATTGAAAAAATCGGCCGACGTTTTCATGAAAAAGGCCAATTTTTTTCTTTAAAATATTCACCAAAAATACAAATTCCACCAGAATCCAACCAAAACAGGCGAGCCTCATTCCACCAGTGAGGAGGACATGCGTGTGCAATTTCGAGTCAATCGGTCAAAAGACGACCGTAACCCTAACCCTAGCCCCATAACCCTAACCCTAACCCTAACCCTAGCCTCAGCCTTAAGCCAGCCTCATGAAACATTGTCCCTCTCACTAAAATATTCGCCAAAAATACAAATTTCACCCGAATCCAATGGGGACTGCTGTGTCTCGTTCAGCCAGTATAGGACCACATCTGGGAGAAATTTCGAGTCAATCGGTCCAAAGACCTGGAAGCTATTGAAAAAATCGGCCGACGTTTTCATGAAAAAGGCCATTTTTTCTTTAAAATATTCGCCAAAAATACAAATTTCACCCGAATCCAATGGGGACTGCTGTGTCTCGTTCAGCCAGTATAGGACCACATCTGGGAGAAATTTCGAGTCAATCGGTCCAAAGACCTGGAAGCTATTGAAAAAATCGGCCGACGTTTTCATGAAAAAGGCCATTTTTTTCTTTAAAATATTCACTAAAAATACAAATTCCACCAGAATCCAACCAAAACCGGCGAGCCTCATTCCACCAGTGAGGAGGACATGCGTGTGCAATTTCGAGTCAATCGGTCAAAAGACGACCGTAACCCTAACCCTAGCCCCATAACCCTAACCCTAGCCCCATAACCCTAACCCTAACCCTAACCCTAGCCTCAGCCTTAAGCCAGCCTCATGAAACATTGTCCCTCTCACTAAAATATTCGCCAAAAATACAAATTTCACCCGAATCCAATGGGGACTGCTGTGTCTCGTTCAGCCAGTATAGGACCACGTCTGGGAGAAATTTCGAGTCAATTGGTCCAAAGACCTGGAAGCTATTGAAAAAATCGGCCGACGTTTTCATGAAAAAGGCCATTTTTTCTTTAAAATATTCGCCAAAAATACAAATTTCACCCGAATCCAATGGGGACTGCTGTGTCTCGTTCAGCCAGTATAGGACCACGTCTGGGGGAAATTTCGAGTCAATCGGTCCAAAGACCTGGAAGCTATTGAAAAAATCGGCCGACGTTTTCATGAAAAAGGCCATTTTTTCTTTAAAATATTCGCCAAAAATACAAATTTCACCCGAATCCAATGGGGACTGCTGTGTCTCGTTCAGCCAGTATAGGACCACGTCTGGGAGAAATTTCGAGTCAATCGGTCCAAAGACCTGGAAGCTATTGAAAAAATCGGCCGACGTTTTCATGAAAAAGGCCATTTTTTTCTTTAAAATATTCACCAAAAATACAAATTCCACCAGAATCCAACCAAAACCGGCGAGCCTCATTCCACCAGTGAGGAGCACATGCGTGTGCAATTTCGAGTCAATCGGTCAAAAGACGACCGCAACCCTAACCCTAGCCCCATAACCCTAACCCTAACCCTAACCCTAGCCTCAGCCTTAAGCCAGCCTCATGAAACATTGTCCCTCTCACTAAAATATTCGCCAAAAATACAAATTTCACCCGAATCCAATGGGGACTGCTGTGTCTCGTTCAGCCAGTATAGGACCACGTCTGGGAGAAATTTCGAGTCAATCGGTCCAAAGACCTGGAAGCTATTGAAAAAATCGGCCGACGTTTTCATGAAAAAGGCCATTTTTTTCTTTTAAATATTCACCAAAAATACAAATTCCACCGGAATCCAACCAAAACTGGCGAGCCTCATTCCACCGGTGAGGAGGACATGCGTGTGCAATTTCGAGTCAATCGGTCAAAAGACGACCGTAACCCTAACCCTATCCCCATCCCCATAACCCTAACCCTAGCCCCATAACCCTAACCCTAACCCTAACCCTAGCCTCAGCCTTAAGCCAGCCTCATGAAACATTGTCCCTCTCACTAAAATATTCGCCAAAAATACAAATTTCACCCGAATCCAATGGGGACTGCTGTGTCTCGTTCAGCCAGTATAGGACCACGTCCGGGAGAAATTTCGAGTCAATCGGTCCAAAGACCTGGAAGCTATTGAAAAAATCGGCCGACGTTTTCATGAAAAAGGCCATTTTTTTCTTTAAAATATTCACCAAAAATACAAATTCCACCAGAATCCAACCAAAACCGGCGAGCCTCATTCCACCAGTGAGGAGGACATGCGTGTGCAATTTCGAGTCAATCGGTCAAAAGACGACCGTAACCCTAACCCTAGCCCCATAACCCTAACCCTAGCCCCATAACCCTAACCCTAACCCTAACCTCAGCCTTAAGCCAGCCTCATGAAACATTGTCCCTCTCACTAAAATATTCGCCAAAAATACAAATTTCACCCGAATCCAATGGGGACTGCTGTGTCTCGTTCAGCCAGTATAGGACCACATCTGGGAGAAATTTCGAGTCAATCGGTCCAAAGACCTGGAAGCTATTGAAAAAATCGGCCGACGTTTTCATGAAAAAGGCCATTTTTTCTTTAAAATATTCGCCAAAAATACAAATTTCACCCGAATCCAATGGGGACTGCTGTGTCTCGTTCAGCCAGTATAGGACCACATCTGGGAGAAATTTCGAGTCAATCGGTCCAAAGACCTGGAAGCTATTGAAAAAATCGGCCGACGTTTTCATGAAAAAGGCCAATTTTTTTCTTTAAAATATTCACCAAAAATACAAATTCCACCAGAATCCAACCAAAACAGGCGAGCCTCATTCCACCAGTGAGGAGGACATGCGTGTGCAATTTCGAGTCAATCGGTCAAAAGACGACCGTAACCCTAACCCTAGCCCCATAACCCTAACCCTAGCCCTAACCCTAGCCTCAGCCTTAAGCCAGCCTCATGAAACATTGTCCCTCTCACTAAAATATTCGCCAAAAATACAAATTTCACCCGAATCCAATGGGGACTGCTGTGTCTCGTTCAGCCAGTATATGACCACATCTGGGAGAAATTTCGAGTCAATCGGTCCAAAGACCTGGAAGCTATTGAAAAAATCGGCCGACGTTTTCATGAAAAAGGCCATTTTTTCTTTAAAATATTCGCCAAAAATACAAATTTCACCCGAATCCAATGGGGACTGCTGTGTCTCGTTCAGCCAGTATAGGACCACATCTGGGAGAAATTTCGAGTCAATCGGTCCAAAGACCTGGAAGCTATTGAAAAAATCGGCCGACGTTTTCATGAAAAAGGCCATTTTTTTCTTTAAAATATTCACTAAAAATACAAATTCCACCAGAATCCAACCAAAACCGGCGAGCCTCATTCCACCAGTGAGGAGGACATGCGTGTGCAATTTCGAGTCAATCGGTCAAAAGACGACCGTAACCCTAACCCTAGCCCCATAACCCTAACCCTAGCCCCATAACCCTAACCCTAACCCTAACCCTAGCCTCAGCCTTAAGCCAGCCTCATGAAACATTGTCCCTCTCACTAAAATATTCGCCATAAATACAAATTTCACCCGAATCCAATGGGGACTGCTGTGTCTCGTTCAGCCAGTATAGGACCACGTCTGGGAGAAATTTCGAGTCAATTGGTCCAAAGACCTGGAAGCTATTGAAAAAATCGGCCGACGTTTTCATGAAAAAGGCCATTTTTTCTTTAAAATATTCGCCAAAAATACAAATTTCACCCGAATCCAATGGGGACTGCTGTGTCTCGTTCAGCCAGTATAGGACCACATCTGGGAGAAATTTCGAGTCAATCGGTCCAAAGACCAGGAAGCTATTGAAAAAATCGGCCGACGTTTTCATGAAAAAGGCCAATTTTTTTCTTTAAAATATTCACCAAAAATACAAATTCCACCAGAATCCAACCAAAACCGGCGAGCCTCATTCCACCAGTGAGGAGGACATGCGTGTGCAATTTCGAGTCAATCGGTCAAAAGACGACCGTAACCCTAACCCTAGCCCCATAACCCTAACCCTAGCCCCATAACCCTAACCCTAACCCTAACCCTAGCCTCAGCCTTAAGCCAGCCTCATGAAACATTGTCCCTCTCACTAAAATATTCGCCAAAAATACAAATTTCACCCGAATCCAATGGGGACTGCTGTGTCTCGTTCAGCCAGTATAGGACCACGTCTGGGAGAAATTTCGAGTCAATTGGTCCAAAGACCTGGAAGCTATTGAAAAAATCGGCCGACGTTTTCATGAAAAAGGCCATTTTTTCTTTAAAATATTCGCCAAAAATACAAATTTCACCCGAATCCAATGGGGACTGCTGTGTCTCGTTCAGCCAGTATAGGACCACATCTGGGAGAAATTTCGAGTCAATCGGTCCAAAGACCTGGAAGCTATTGAAAAAATCGGCCGACGTTTTCATGAAAAAGGCCAATTTTTTTCTTTAAAATATTCACCAAAAATACAAATTCCACCAGAATCCAACCAAAACCGGCGAGCCTCATTCCACCAGTGAGGAGGACATGCGTGTGCAATTTCGAGTCAATCGGTCAAAAGACGACCGTAACCCTAACCCTAGCCCCATAACCCTAACCCTAGCCCCATAACCCTAACCCTAACCCTAACCCTAACCCTAGCCTCAGCCTTAAGCCAGCCTCATGAAACATTGTCCCTCTCACTAAAATATTCGCCAAAAATACAAATTTCACCCGAATCCAATGGGGACTGCTGTGTCTCGTTCAGCCAGTATAGGACCACATCTGGGAGAAATTTCGAGTCAATCGGTCCAAAGACCTGGAAGCTATTGAAAAAATCGGCCGACGTTTTCATGAAAAAGGCCATTTTTTTCTTTAAAATATTCACTAAAAATACAAATTCCACCAGAATCCAACCAAAACCGGCGAGCCTCATTCCACCAGTGAGGAGGACATGCGTGTGCAATTTCGAGTCAATCGGTCAAAAGACGACCGTAACCCTAACCCTAGCCCCATAACCCTAACCCTAGCCCCATAACCCTAACCCTAACCCTAACCCTAGCCTCAGCCTTAAGCCAGCCTCATGAAACATTGTCCCTCTCACTAAAATATTCGCCATAAATACAAATTTCACCCGAATCCAATGGGGACTGCTGTGTCTCGTTCAGCCAGTATAGGACCACGTCTGGGAGAAATTTCGAGTCAATTGGTCCAAAGACCTGGAAGCTATTGAAAAAATCGGCCGACGTTTTCATGAAAAAGGCCATTTTTTCTTTAAAATATTCGCCAAAAATACAAATTTCACCCGAATCCAATGGGGACTGCTGTGTCTCGTTCAGCCAGTATAGGACCACATCTGGGAGAAATTTCGAGTCAATCGGTCCAAAGACCAGGAAGCTATTGAAAAAATCGGCCGACGTTTTCATGAAAAAGGCCAATTTTTTTCTTTAAAATATTCACCAAAAATACAAATTCCACCAGAATCCAACCAAAACCGGCGAGCCTCATTCCACCAGTGAGGAGGACATGCGTGTGCAATTTCGAGTCAATCGGTCAAAAGACGACCGTAACCCTAACCCTAGCCCCATAACCCTAACCCTAGCCCCATAACCCTAACCCTAACCCTAACCCTAGCCTCAGCCTTAAGCCAGCCTCATGAAACATTGTCCCTCTCACTAAAATATTCGCCAAAAATACAAATTTCACCCGAATCCAATGGGGACTGCTGTGTCTCGTTCAGCCAGTATAGGACCACGTCTGGGAGAAATTTCGAGTCAATTGGTCCAAAGACCTGGAAGCTATTGAAAAAATCGGCCGACGTTTTCATGAAAAAGGCCATTTTTTCTTTAAAATATTCGCCAAAAATACAAATTTCACCCGAATCCAATGGGGACTGCTGTGTCTCGTTCAGCCAGTATAGGACCACATCTGGGAGAAATTTCGAGTCAATCGGTCCAAAGACCTGGAAGCTATTGAAAAAATCGGCCGACGTTTTCATGAAAAAGGCCAATTTTTTTCTTTAAAATATTCACCAAAAATACAAATTCCACCAGAATCCAACCAAAACCGGCGAGCCTCATTCCACCAGTGAGGAGGACATGCGTGTGCAATTTCGAGTCAATCGGTCAAAAGACGACCGTAACCCTAACCCTAGCCCCATAACCCTAACCCTAGCCCCATAACCCTAACCCTAACCCTAACCCTAACCCTAGCCTCAGCCTTAAGCCAGCCTCATGAAACATTGTCCCTCTCACTAAAATATTCGCCAAAAATACAAATTTCACCCGAATCCAATGGGGACTGCTGTGTCTCGTTCAGCCAGTATAGGACCACATCTGGGAGAAATTTCGAGTCAATCGGTCCAAAGACCTGGAAGCTATTGAAAAAATCGGCCGACGTTTTCATGAAAAAGGCCAATTTTTTTCTTTAAAATATTCACCAAAAATACAAATTCCACCAGAATCCAACCAAAACAGGCGAGCCTCATTCCACCAGTGAGGAGGACATGCGTGTGCAATTTCGAGTCAATCGGTCAAAAGACGACCGTAACCCTAACCCTAGCCCCATAACCCTAACCCTAGCCCCATAACCCTAACCCTAACCCTAACCCTAGCCTCAGCCTTAAGCCAGCCTCATGAAACATTGTCCCTCTCACTAAAATATTCGCCAAAAATACAAATTTCACCCGAATCCAATGGGGACTGCTGTGTCTCGTTCAGCCAGTATAGGACCACATCTGGGAGAAATTTCGAGTCAATCGGTCCAAAGACCTGGAAGCTATTGAAAAAATCGGCCGACGTTTTCATGAAAAAGGCCATTTTTTTCTTTAAAATATTCACTAAAAATACAAATTCCACCAGAATCCAACCAAAACCGGCGAGCCTCATTCCACCAGTGAGGAGGACATGCGTGTGCAATTTCGAGTCAATCGGTCAAAAGACGACCGTAACCCTAACCCTAGCCCCATAACCCTAACCCTAGCCCCATAACCCTAACCCTAACCCTAACCCTAGCCTCAGCCTTAAGCCAGCCTCATGAAACATTGTCCCTCTCACTAAAATATTCGCCATAAATACAAATTTCACCCGAATCCAATGGGGACTGCTGTGTCTCGTTCAGCCAGTATAGGACCACGTCTGGGAGAAATTTCGAGTCAATTGGTCCAAAGACCTGGAAGCTATTGAAAAAATCGGCCGACGTTTTCATGAAAAAGGCCATTTTTTCTTTAAAATATTCGCCAAAAATACAAATTTCACCCGAATCCAATGGGGACTGCTGTGTCTCGTTCAGCCAGTATAGGACCACATCTGGGAGAAATTTCGAGTCAATCGGTCCAAAGACCTGGAAGCTATTGAAAAAATCGGCCGACGTTTTCATGAAAAAGGCCAATTTTTTTCTTTAAAATATTCACCAAAAATACAAATTCCACCAGAATCCAACCAAAACCGGCGAGCCTCATTCCACCAGTGAGGAGGACATGCGTGTGCAATTTCGAGTCAATCGGTCAAAAGACGACCGTAACCCTAACCCTAGCCCCATAACCCTAACCCTAGCCCCATAACCCTAACCCTAACCCTAACCCTAGCCTCAGCCTTAAGCCAGCCTCATGAAACATTGTCCCTCTCACTAAAATATTCGCCAAAAATACAAATTTCACCCGAATCCAATGGGGACTGCTGTGTCTCGTTCAGCCAGTATAGGACCACATCTGGGAGAAATTTCGAGTCAATCGGTCCAAAGACCTGGAAGCTATTGAAAAAATCGGCCGACGTTTTCATGAAAAAGGCCAATTTTTTTCTTTAAAATATTCACCAAAAATACAAATTCCACCAGAATCCAACCAAAACAGGCGAGCCTCATTCCACCAGTGAGGAGGACATGCGTGTGCAATTTCGAGTCAATCGGTCAAAAGACGACCGTAACCCTAGCCCCATAACCCTAACCCTAGCCCCATAACCCTAACCCTAACCCTAACCCTAGCCTCAGCCTTAAGCCAGCCTCATGAAACATTGTCCCTCTCACTAAAATATTCGCCAAAAATACAAATTTCACCCGAATCCAATGGGGACTGCTGTGTCTCGTTCAGCCAGTATAGGACCACATCTGGGAGAAATTTCGAGTCAATCGGTCCAAAGACCTGGAAGCTATTGAAAAAATCGGCCGACGTTTTCATGAAAAAGGCCATTTTTTTCTTTAAAATATTCACTAAAAATACAAATTCCACCAGAATCCAACCAAAACCGGCGAGCCTCATTCCACCAGTGAGGAGGACATGCGTGTGCAATTTCGAGTCAATCGGTCAAAAGACGACCGTAACCCTAACCCTAGCCCCATAACCCTAACCCTAGCCCCATAACCCTAACCCTAACCCTAACCCTAGCCTCAGCCTTAAGCCAGCCTCATGAAACATTGTCCCTCTCACTAAAATATTCGCCATAAATACAAATTTCACCCGAATCCAATGGGGACTGCTGTGTCTCGTTCAGCCAGTATAGGACCACGTCTGGGAGAAATTTCGAGTCAATTGGTCCAAAGACCTGGAAGCTATTGAAAAAATCGGCCGACGTTTTCATGAAAAAGGCCATTTTTTCTTTAAAATATTCGCCAAAAATACAAATTTCACCCGAATCCAATGGGGACTGCTGTGTCTCGTTCAGCCAGTATAGGACCACATCTGGGAGAAATTTCGAGTCAATCGGTCCAAAGACCAGGAAGCTATTGAAAAAATCGGCCGACGTTTTCATGAAAAAGGCCAATTTTTTTCTTTAAAATATTCACCAAAAATACAAATTCCACCAGAATCCAACCAAAACCGGCGAGCCTCATTCCACCAGTGAGGAGGACATGCGTGTGCAATTTCGAGTCAATCGGTCAAAAGACGACCGTAACCCTAACCCTAGCCCCATAACCCTAACCCTAGCCCCATAACCCTAACCCTAACCCTAACCCTAGCCTCAGCCTTAAGCCAGCCTCATGAAACATTGTCCCTCTCACTAAAATATTCGCCAAAAATACAAATTTCACCCGAATCCAATGGGGACTGCTGTGTCTCGTTCAGCCAGTATAGGACCACATCTGGGAGAAATTTCGAGTCAATCGGTCCAAAGACCAGGAAGCTATTGAAAAAATCGGCCGACGTTTTCATGAAAAAGGCCATTTTTTCTTTAAAATATTCGCCAAAAATACAAATTTCACCCGAATCCAATGGGGACTGCTGTGTCTCGTTCAGCCAGTATAGGACCACATCTGGGAGAAATTTCGAGTCAATCGGTCCAAAGACCAGGAAGCTATTGAAAAAATCGGCCGACGTTTTCATGAAAAAGGCCAATTTTTTTCTTTAAAATATTCACCAAAAATACAAATTCCACCAGAATCCAACCAAAACCGGCGAGCCTCATTCCACCAGTGAGGAGGACATGCGTGTGCAATTTCGAGTCAATCGGTCAAAAGACGACCGTAACCCTAACCCTAGCCCCATAACCCTAACCCTAGCCCCATAACCCTAACCCTAACCCTAACCCTAGCCTCAGCCTTAAGCCAGCCTCATGAAACATTGTCCCTCTCACTAAAATATTCGCCAAAAATACAAATTTCACCCGAATCCAATGGGGACTGCTGTGTCTCGTTCAGCCAGTATAGGACCACGTCTGGGAGAAATTTCGAGTCAATTGGTCCAAAGACCTGGAAGCTATTGAAAAAATCGGCCGACGTTTTCATGAAAAAGGCCATTTTTTCTTTAAAATATTCGCCAAAAATACAAATTTCACCCGAATCCAATGGGGACTGCTGTGTCTCGTTCAGCCAGTATAGGACCACATCTGGGAGAAATTTCGAGTCAATCGGTCCAAAGACCTGGAAGCTATTGAAAAAATCGGCCGACGTTTTCATGAAAAAGGCCAATTTTTTTCTTTAAAATATTCACCAAAAATACAAATTCCACCAGAATCCAACCAAAACCGGCGAGCCTCATTCCACCAGTGAGGAGGACATGCGTGTGCAATTTCGAGTCAATCGGTCAAAAGACGACCGTAACCCTAACCCTAGCCCCATAACCCTAACCCTAGCCCCATAACCCTAACCCTAACCCTAACCCTAGCCTCAGCCTTAAGCCAGCCTCATGAAACATTGTCCCTCTCACTAAAATATTCGCCAAAAATACAAATTTCACCCGAATCCAATGGGGACTGCTGTGTCTCGTTCAGCCAGTATAGGACCACGTCTGGGAGAAATTTCGAGTCAATTGGTCCAAAGACCTGGAAGCTATTGAAAAAATCGGCCGACGTTTTCATGAAAAAGGCCATTTTTTCTTTAAAATATTCGCCAAAAATACAAATTTCACCCGAATCCAATGGGGACTGCTGTGTCTCGTTCAGCCAGTATAGGACCACATCTGGGAGAAATTTCGAGTCAATCGGTCCAAAGACCTGGAAGCTATTGAAAAAATCGGCCGACGTTTTCATGAAAAAGGCCAATTTTTTTCTTTAAAATATTCACCAAAAATACAAATTCCACCAGAATCCAACCAAAACAGGCGAGCCTCATTCCACCAGTGAGGAGGACATGCGTGTGCAATTTCGAGTCAATCGGTCAAAAGACGACCGTAACCCTAACCCTAGCCCCATAACCCTAACCCTAACCCTAACCCTAGCCTCAGCCTTAAGCCAGCCTCATGAAACATTGTCCCTCTCACTAAAATATTCGCCAAAAATACAAATTTCACCCGAATCCAATGGGGACTGCTGTGTCTCGTTCAGCCAGTATAGGACCACGTCTGGGAGAAATTTCGAGTCAATTGGTCCAAAGACCTGGAAGCTATTGAAAAAATCGGCCGACGTTTTCATGAAAAAGGCCATTTTTTCTTTAAAATATTCGCCAAAAATACAAATTTCACCCGAATCCAATGGGGACTGCTGTGTCTCGTTCAGCCAGTATAGGACCACATCTGGGAGAAATTTCGAGTCAATCGGTCCAAAGACCTGGAAGCTATTGAAAAAATCGGCCGACGTTTTCATGAAAAAGGCCAATTTTTTTCTTTAAAATATTCACCAAAAATACAAATTCCACCAGAATCGAACCAAAACCGGCGAGCCTCATTGCACCAGTGAGGAGGACATGCGTGTGCAATTTCGAGTCAATCGGTCAAAAGACGACCGTAACCCTAACCCTAGCCCCATAACCCTAACCCTAGCCCCATAACCCTAACCCTAACCCTAACCCTAGCCTCAGCCTTAAGCCAGCCTCATGAAACATTGTCCCTCTCACTAAAATATTCGCCAAAAATACAAATTTCACCCGAATCCAATGGGGACTGCTGTGTCTCGTTCAGCCAGTATAGGACCACGTCTGGGAGAAATTTCGAGTCAATCGGTCCAAAGACCTGGAAGCTATTGAAAAAATCGGCCGACGTTTTCATGAAAAAGGCCATTTTTTCTTTAAAATATTCGCCAAAAATACAAATTTCACCCGAATCCAATGGGGACTGCTGTGTCTCATTCAGCCAGTATAGGATCACATCTGGGAGAAATTTCGAGTCAATCGGTCCAAAGACCTGGAAGCTATTGAAAAAAATCGGCCGACGTTTTCATGAAAAAGGCCAATTTTTTTCTTTAAAATATTCACCAAAAATACAAATTCCACCAGAATCCAACCAAAACAGGCGAGCCTCATTCCACCAGTGAGGAGGACATGCGTGTGCAATTTCGAGTAAATCGGTCAAAAGACGACCGTAACCCTAACCCTAGCCCCATAACCCTAACCCTAACCCTAACCCTAGCCTCAGCCTTAAGCCAGCCTCATGAAACATTGTCCCTCTCACTAAAATATTCGCCAAAAATACAAATTTCACCCGAATCCAATGGGGACTGCTGTGTCTCGTTCAGCCAGTATAGGACCACGTCTGGGAGAAATTTCGAGTCAATCGGTCCAAAGACCTGGAAGCTATTGAAAAAATCGGCCGACGTTTTCATGAAAAAGGCCATTTTTTCTTTAAAATATTCGCCAAAAATACAAATTTCACCCGAATCCAATGGGGACTGCTGTGTCTCGTTCAGCCAGTATAGGACCACATCTGGGAGAAATTTCCAGTCAATCGGTCCAAAGACCTGGAAGCTATTGAAAAAATCGGCCGACGTTTTCATGAAAAAGGCCATTTTTTTCTTTAAAATATTCACCAAAAATACAAATTCCACCAGAATCCAACCAAAACCGGCGAGCCTCATTCCACCAGTGAGGAGGACATGCGTGTGCAATTTCGAGTCAATCGGTCAAAAGACGACCGTAACCCTAACCCTAGCCCCATAACCCTAACCCTAGCCCCATAACCCTAACCCTAACCCTAACCCTAGCCTCAGCCTTAAGCCAGCCTCATGAAACATTGTCCCTCTCACTAAAATATTCGCCATAAATACAAATTTCACCCGAATCCAATGGGGACTGCTGTGTCTCGTTCAGCCAGTATAGGACCACGTCTGGGAGAAATTTCGAGTCAATTGGTCCAAAGACCTGGAAGCTATTGAAAAAATCGGCCGACGTTTTCATGAAAAAGGCCATTTTTTCTTTAAAATATTCGCCAAAAATACAAATTTCACCCGAATCCAATGGGGACTGCTGTGTCTCGTTCAGCCAGTATAGGACCACATCTGGGAGAAATTTCGAGTCAATCGGTCCAAAGACCTGGAAGCTATTGAAAAAATCGGCCGACGTTTTCATGAAAAAGGCCAATTTTTTTCTTTAAAATATTCACCAAAAATACAAATTCCACCAGAATCCAACCAAAACCGGCGAGCCTCATTCCACCAGTGAGGAGGACATGCGTGTGCAATTTCGAGTCAATCGGTCAAAAGACGACCGTAACCCTAACCCTAGCCCCATAACCCTAACCCTAGCCCCATAACCCTAACCCTAACCCTAACCCTAGCCTCAGCCTTAAGCCAGCCTCATGAAACATTGTCCCTCTCACTAAAATATTCGCCAAAAATACAAATTTCACCCGAATCCAATGGGGACTGCTGTGTCTCGTTCAGCCAGTATAGGACCACATCTGGGAGAAATTTCGAGTCAATCGGTCCAAAGACCTGGAAGCTATTGAAAAAATCGGCCGACGTTTTCATGAAAAAGGCCAATTTTTTTCTTTAAAATATTCACCAAAAATACAAATTCCACCAGAATCCAACCAAAACAGGCGAGCCTCATTCCACCAGTGAGGAGGACATGCGTGTGCAATTTCGAGTCAATCGGTCAAAAGACGACCGTAACCCTAACCCTAGCCCCATAACCCTAACCCTAACCCTAACCCTAGCCTCAGCCTTAAGCCAGCCTCATGAAACATTGTCCCTCTCACTAAAATATTCGCCAAAAATACAAATTTCACCCGAATCCAATGGGGACTGCTGTGTCTCGTTCAGCCAGTATAGGACCACGTCTGGGAGAAATTTCGAGTCAATTGGTCCAAAGACCTGGAAGCTATTGAAAAAATCGGCCGACGTTTTCATGAAAAAGGCCATTTTTTCTTTAAAATATTCGCCGAAAATACAAATTTCACCCGAATCCAATGGGGACTGCTGTGTCTCGTTCAGCCAGTATAGGACCACATCTGGGAGAAATTTCGAGTCAATCGGTCCAAAGACCTGGAAGCTATTGAAAAAATCGGCCGACGTTTTCATGAAAAAGGCCAATTTTTTTCTTTAAAATATTCACCAAAAATACAAATTCCACCAGAATCCAACCAAAACCGGCGAGCCTCATTCCACCAGTGAGGAGGACATGCGTGTGCAATTTCGAGTCAATCGGTCAAAAGACGACCGTAACCCTAACCCTAGCCCCATAACCCTAACCCTAGCCCCATAACCCTAACCCTAACCCTAGCCCTAGCCTCAGCCTTAAGCCAGCCTCATGAAACATTGTCCCTCTCACTAAAATATTCGCCAAAAATACAAATTTCACCCGAATCCAATGGGGACTGCTGTGTCTCGTTCAGCCAGTATAGGACCACGTCTGGGAGAAATTTCGAGTCAATTGGTCCAAAGACCTGGAAGCTATTGAAAAAATCGGCCGACGTTTTCATGAAAAAGGCCATTTTTTCTTTAAAATATTCGCCAAAAATACAAATTTCACCCGAATCCAATGGGGACTGCTGTGTCTCGTTCAGCCAGTATAGGACCACATCTGGGAGAAATTTCGAGTCAATCGGTCCAAAGACCTGGAAGCTATTGAAAAAATCGGCCGACGTTTTCATGAAAAAGGCCAATTTTTTTCTTTAAAATATTCACCAAAAATACAAATTCCACCAGAATCGAACCAAAACCGGCGAGCCTCATTGCACCAGTGAGGAGGACATGCGTGTGCAATTTCGAGTCAATCGGTCAAAAGACGACCGTAACCCTAACCCTAGCCCCATAACCCTAACCCTAGCCCCATAACCCTAACCCTAACCCTAACCCTAGCCTCAGCCTTAAGCCAGCCTCATGAAACATTGTCCCTCTCACTAAAATATTCGCCAAAAATACAAATTTCACCCGAATCCAATGGGGACTGCTGTGTCTCGTTCAGCCAGTATAGGACCACGTCTGGGAGAAATTTCGAGTCAATCGGTCCAAAGACCTGGAAGCTATTGAAAAAATCGGCCGACGTTTTCATGAAAAAGGCCATTTTTTCTTTAAAATATTCGCCAAAAATACAAATTTCACCCGAATCCAATGGGGACTGCTGTGTCTCATTCAGCCAGTATAGGATCACATCTGGGAGAAATTTCGAGTCAATCGGTCCAAAGACCTGGAAGCTATTGAAAAAAATCGGCCGACGTTTTCATGAAAAAGGCCAATTTTTTTCTTTAAAATATTCACCAAAAATACAAATTCCACCAGAATCCAACCAAAACAGGCGAGCCTCATTCCACCAGTGAGGAGGACATGCGTGTGCAATTTCGAGTAAATCGGTCAAAAGACGACCGTAACCCTAACCCTAGCCCCATAACCCTAACCCTAACCCTAACCCTAGCCTCAGCCTTAAGCCAGCCTCATGAAACATTGTCCCTCTCACTAAAATATTCGCCAAAAATACAAATTTCACCCGAATCCAATGGGGACTGCTGTGTCTCGTTCAGCCAGTATAGGACCACATCTGGGAGAAATTTCCAGTCAATCGGTCCAAAGACCTGGAAGCTATTGAAAAAATCGGCCGACGTTTTCATGAAAAAGGCCATTTTTTTCTTTAAAATATTCACCAAAAATACAAATTCCACCAGAATCCAACCAAAACCGGCGAGCCTCATTCCACCAGTGAGGAGGACATGCGTGTGCAATTTCGAGTCAATCGGTCAAAAGACGACCGTAACCCTAACCCTAGCCCCATAACCCTAACCCTAGCCCCATAACCCTAACCCTAACCCTAACCCTAGCCTCAGCCTTAAGCCAGCCTCATGAAACATTGTCCCTCTCACTAAAATATTCGCCAAAAATACAAATTTCACCCGAATCCAATGGGGACTGCTGTGTCTCGTTCAGCCAGTATAGGACCACGTCTGGGAGAAATTTCGAGTCAATCGGTCCAAAGACCTGGAAGCTATTGAAAAAATCGGCCGACGTTTTCATGAAAAAGGCCATTTTTTCTTTAAAATATTCGCCAAAAATACAAATTTCACCCGAATCCAATGGGGACTGCTGTGTCTCGTTCAGCCAGTATAGGACCACATCTGGGAGAAATTTCGAGTCAATCGGTCCAAAGACCTGGAAGCTATTGAAAAAATCGGCCGACGTTTTCATGAAAAAGGCCAATTTTTTTCTTTAAAATATTCACCAAAAATACAAATTCCACCAGAATCGAACCAAAACCGGCGAGCCTCATTGCACCAGTGAGGAGGACATGCGTGTGCAATTTCGAGTCAATCGGTCAAAAGACGACCGTAACCCTAACCCTAGCCCCATAACCCTAACCCTAGCCCCATAACCCTAACCCTAACCCTAACCCTAGCCTCAGCCTTAAGCCAGCCTCATGAAACATTGTCCCTCTCACTAAAATATTCGCCAAAAATACAAATTTCACCCGAATCCAATGGGGACTGCTGTGTCTCGTTCAGCCAGTATAGGACCACGTCTGGGAGAAATTTCGAGTCAATCGGTCCAAAGACCTGGAAGCTATTGAAAAAATCGGCCGACGTTTTCATGAAAAAGGCCATTTTTTCTTTAAAATATTCGCCAAAAATACAAATTTCACCCGAATCCAATGGGGACTGCTGTGTCTCATTCAGCCAGTATAGGATCACATCTGGGAGAAATTTCGAGTCAATCGGTCCAAAGACCTGGAAGCTATTGAAAAAAATCGGCCGACGTTTTCATGAAAAAGGCCAATTTTTTTCTTTAAAATATTCACCAAAAATACAAATTCCACCAGAATCCAACCAAAACAGGCGAGCCTCATTCCACCAGTGAGGAGGACATGCGTGTGCAATTTCGAGTAAATCGGTCAAAAGACGACCGTAACCCTAACCCTAGCCCCATAACCCTAACCCTAACCCTAACCCTAGCCTCAGCCTTAAGCCAGCCTCATGAAACATTGTCCCTCTCACTAAAATATTCGCCAAAAATACAAATTTCACCCGAATCCAATGGGGACTGCTGTGTCTCGTTCAGCCAGTATAGGACCACATCTGGGAGAAATTTCCAGTCAATCGGTCCAAAGACCTGGAAGCTATTGAAAAAATCGGCCGACGTTTTCATGAAAAAGGCCATTTTTTTCTTTAAAATATTCACCAAAAATACAAATTCCACCAGAATCCAACCAAAACCGGCGAGCCTCATTCCACCAGTGAGGAGGACATGCGTGTGCAATTTCGAGTCAATCGGTCAAAAGACGACCGTAACCCTAACCCTAGCCCCATAACCCTAACCCTAGCCCCATAACCCTAACCCTAACCCTAACCCTAGCCTCAGCCTTAAGCCAGCCTCATGAAACATTGTCCCTCTCACTAAAATATTCGCCAAAAATACAAATTTCACCCGAATCCAATGGGGACTGCTGTGTCTCGTTCAGCCAGTATAGGACCACGTCTGGGAGAAATTTCGAGTCAATCGGTCCAAAGACCTGGAAGCTATTGAAAAAATCGGCCGACGTTTTCATGAAAAAGGCCATTTTTTCTTTAAAATATTCGCCAAAAATACAAATTTCACCCGAATCCAATGGGGACTGCTGTGTCTCGTTCAGCCAGTATAGGACCACGTCTGGGAGAAATTTCGAGTCAATCGGTCCAAAGACCTGGAAGCTATTGAAAAAATCGGCCGACGTTTTCATGAAAAAGGCCAATTTTTTTCTTTAAAATATTCACCAAAAATACAAATTCCACCAGAATCCAACCAAAACCGGCGAGCCTCATTCCACCAGTGAGGAGGACATGCGTGTGCAATTTCGAGTCAATCGGTCAAAAGACGACCGTAACCCTAACCCTAGCCCCATAACCCTAACCCTAGCCCCATAACCCTAACCCTAACCCTAACCCTAGCCTCAGCCTTAAGCCAGCCTCATGAAACATTGTCCCTCTCACTAAAATATTCGCCAAAAATACAAATTTCACCCGAATCCAATGGGGACTGCTGTGTCTCGTTCAGCCAGTATAGGACCACGTCTGGGAGAAATTTCGAGTCAATCGGTCCAAAGACCTGGAAGCTATTGAAAAAATCGGCCGACGTTTTCATGAAAAAGGCCATTTTTTCTTTAAAATATTCGCCAAAAATACAAATTTCACCCGAATCCAATGGGGACTGCTGTGTCTCGTTCAGCCAGTATAGGACCACATCTGGGAGAAATTTCGAGTCAATCGGTCCAAAGACCTGGAAGCTATTAAAAAAATCGGCCGACGTTTTCATGAAAAAGGCCAATTTTTTTCTTTAAAATATTCACCAAAAATACAAATTCCACCAGAATCCAACCAAAACCGGCGAGCCTCATTCCACCAGTGAGGAGGACATGCGTGTGCAATTTCGAGTCAATCGGTCAAAAGACGACCGTAACCCTAACCCTAGCCCCATAACCCTAACCCTAGCCCCATAACCCTAACCCTAACCCTAACCCTAGCCTCAGCCTTAAGCCAGCCTCATGAAACATTGTCCCTCTCACTAAAATATTCGCCAAAAATACAAATTTCACCCGAATCCAATGGGGACTGCTGTGTCTCGTTCAGCCAGTATAGGACCACGTCTGGGAGAAATTTCGAGTCAATCGGTCCAAAGACCTGGAAGCTATTGAAAAAATCGGCCGACGTTTTCATGAAAAAGGCCATTTTTTCTTTAAAATATTCGCCAAAAATACAAATTTCACCCGAATCCAATGGGGACTGCTGTGTCTCGTTCAGCCAGTATAGGACCACATCTGGGAGAAATTTCGAGTCAATCGGTCCAAAGACCTGGAAGCTATTAAAAAAATCGGCCGACGTTTTCATGAAAAAGGCCAATTTTTTTCTTTAAAATATTCACCAAAAATACAAATTCCACCAGAATCCAACCAAAACCGGCGAGCCTCATTCCACCAGTGAGGAGGACATGCGTGTGCAATTTCGAGTCAATCGGTCAAAAGACGACCGTAACCCTAACCCTAGCCCCATAACCCTAACCCTAGCCCCATAACCCTAACCCTAGCCTCAGCCTTAAGCCAGCCTCATGAAACATTGTCCCTCTCACTAAAATATTCGCCAAAAATACAAATTTCACCCGAATCCAATGGGGTCTGCTGTGTCTCGTTCAGCCAGTACAGGACCACATCTGGGAGAAATTTCGAGTCAATCGGTCCAAAGACCTGGAAGCTATTGAAAAAATCGGCCGACGTTTTCATGAAAAAGGCCAATTTTTTTCTTTAAAATATTCACCAAAAATACAAATTCCACCAGAATCCAACCAAAACCGGCGAGCCTCATTCCACCAGTGAGGAGGACATGCGTGTGCAATTTCGAGTCAATCGGTCAAAAGACGACCGTAACCCTAACCCTAGCCCCATAACCCTAACCCTAGCCCCATAACCCTAACCCTAGCCTCAGCCTTAAGCCAGCCTCATGAAACATTGTCCCTCTCACTAAAATATTCGCCAAAAATACAAATTTCACCCGAATCCAATGGGGTCTGCTGTGTCTCGTTCAGCCAGTACAGGACCACATCTGGGAGAAATTTCGAGTCAATCGGTCCAAAGACCTGGAAGCTATTGAAAAAATCGGCCGACGTTTTCATGAAAAAGGCCAATTTTTTTCTTTAAAATATTCACCAAAAATACAAATTCCACCAGAATCCAACCAAAACCGGCGAGCCTGATTCCACCAGTGAGGAGGACATGCGTGTGCAATTTCGAGTCAATCGGTCAAAAGACGACCGTAACCCTAACCCTAGCCCCATAACCCTAACCATAGCCCCATAACCCTAACCCTAACCCTAACCCTAGCCTCAGCCTTAAGCCAGCCTCATGAAACATTGTCCCTCTCACTAAAATATTCGCCAAAAATACAAATTTCACCCGAATCCAATGGGGACTGCTGTGTCTCGTTCAGCCAGTATAGGACCACGTCTGGGAGAAATTTCGAGTCAATCGGTCCAAAGACCTGGAAGCTATTGAAAAAATCGGCCGACGTTTTCATGAAAAAGGCCATTTTTTCTTTAAAATATTCGCCAAAAATACAAATTTCACCCGAATCCAATGGGGACTGCTGTGTCTCATTCAGCCAGTATAGGACCACATCTGGGAGAAATTTCGAGTCAATCGGTCCAAAGACCTGGAAGCTATTGAAAAAATCGGCCGACGTTTTCATGAAAAAGGCCATTTTTTCTTTAAAATATTCGCCAAAAATACAAATTTCACCCGAATCCAATGGGGACTGCTGTGTCTCGTTCAGCCAGTATAGGACCACGTCTGGGAGAAATTTCGAGTCAATCGGTCCAAAGACCTGGAAGCTATTGAAAAAATCGGCCGACGTTTTCATGAAAAAGGCCATTTTTTTCTTTAAAATATTCACCAAAAATACAAATTCCACCAGAATCCAACCAAAACCGGCGAGCCTCATTCCACCAGTGAGGAGGACATGCGTGTGCAATTTCGAGTCAATCGGTCAAAAGACGACCGTAACCCTAACCCTAGCCCCATAACCCTAACCCTAGCCTCAGCCTTAAGCCAGCCTCATGAAACATTGTCCCTCTCACTAAAATATTCGCCAAAAATACGAATTTCACCCGAATCCAATGGGGTCTGCTGTGTCTCGTTCAGCCAGTATAGGACCACATCTGGGAGAAATTTCGAGTCAATCGGTCCAAAGACCTGGAAGCTATTGAAAAAATCGGCCGACGTTTTCATGAAAAAGGCCATTTTTTCTTTAAAATATTCGCCAAAAATACAAATTTCACCCGAATCCAATGGGGACTGCTGTGTCTCATTCAGCCAGTATAGGACCACATCTGGGAGAAATTTCGAGTCAATCGGTCCAAAGACCTGGAAGCTATTGAAAAAATCGGCCGACGTTTTCATGAAAAAGGCCATTTTTTCTTTAAAATATTCGCCAAAAATACAAATTTCACCCGAATCCAATGGGGACTGCTGTGTCTCGTTCAGCCAGTATAGGACCACGTCTGGGAGAAATTTCGAGTCAATCGGTCCAAAGACCTGGAAGCTATTGAAAAAATCGGCCGACGTTTTCATGAAAAAGGCCATTTTTTTCTTTAAAATATTCACCAAAAATACAAATTCCACCAGAATCCAACCAAAACCGGCGAGCCTCATTCCACCAGTGAGGAGGACATGCGTGTGCAATTTCGAGTCAATCGGTCAAAAGACGACCGTAACCCTAACCCTAGCCCCATAACCCTAACCCTAGCCTCAGCCTTAAGCCAGCCTCATGAAACATTGTCCCTCTCACTAAAATATTCGCCAAAAATACGAATTTCACCCGAATCCAATGGGGTCTGCTGTGTCTCGTTCAGCCAGTATAGGACCACATCTGGGAGAAATTTCGAGTCAATCGGTCCAAAGACCTGGAAGCTATTGAAAAAATCGGCCGACGTTTTCATGAAAAAGGCCAATTTTTTTCTTTAAAATATTCACCAAAAATACAAATTCCACCAGAATCCAACCAAAACCGGCGAGCCTGATTCCACCAGTGAGGAGGACATGCGTGTGCAATTTCGAGTCAATCGGTCAAAAGACGACCGTAACCCTAACCCTAGCCCCATAACCCTAACCATAGCCCCATAACCCTAACCCTAACCCTAACCCTAGCCTCAGCCTTAAGCCAGCCTCATGAAACATTGTCCCTCTCACTAAAATATTCGCCAAAAATACAAATTTCACCCGAATCCAATGGGGACTGCTGTGTCTCGTTCAGCCAGTATAGGACCACGTCTGGGAGAAATTTCGAGTCAATCGGTCCAAAGACCTTGAAGCTATTGAAAAAATCGGCCGACGTTTTCATGAAAAAGGCCATTTTTTCTTTAAAATATTCGCCAAAAATACAAATTTCACCCGAATCCAATGGGGACTGCTGTGTCTCATTCAGCCAGTATAGGACCACATCTGGGAGAAATTTCGAGTCAATCGGTCCAAAGACCTGGAAGCTATTGAAAAAATCGGCCGACGTTTTCATGAAAAAGGCCATTTTTTCTTTAAAATATTCGCCAAAAATACAAATTTCACCCGAATCCAATGGGGACTGCTGTGTCTCGTTCAGCCAGTATAGGACCACGTCTGGGAGAAATTTCGAGTCAATCGGTCCAAAGACCTGGAAGCTATTGAAAAAATCGGCCGACGTTTTCATGAAAAAGGCCATTTTTTTCTTTAAAATATTCACCAAAAATACAAATTCCACCAGAATCCAACCAAAACCGGCGAGCCTCATTCCACCAGTGAGGAGGACATGCGTGTGCAATTTCGAGTCAATCGGTCAAAAGACGACCGTAACCCTAACCCTAGCCCCATAACCCTAACCCTAGCCCCCTAACCCTAACCCTAGCCTCAGCCTTAAGCCAGCCTCATGAAACATTGTCCCTCTCACTAAAATATTCGCCAAAAATACAAATTTCACCCGAATCCAATGGGGACTGCTGTGTCTCGTTCAGCCAGTATAGGACCACGTCTGGGAGAAATTTCGAGTCAATCGGTCCAAAGACCTGGAAGCTATTGAAAAAATCGGCCGACGTTTTCATGAAAAAGGCCATTTTTTTCTTTAAAATATTCACCAAAAATACAAATTCCACCAGAATCCAACCAAAACCGGCGAGCCTCATTCCACCAGTGAGGAGGACATGCGTGTGCAATTTCGAGTCAATCGGTCAAAAGACGACCGTAACCCTAACCCTAGCCCCATAACCCTAACCCTAGCCTCAGCCTTAAGCCAGCCTCATGAAACATTGTCCCTCTCACTAAAATATTCGCCAAAAATACGAATTTCACCCGAATCCAATGGGGTCTGCTGTGTCTCGTTCAGCCAGTATAGGACCACATCTGGGAGAAATTTCGAGTCAATCGGTCCAAAGACCTGGAAGCTATTGAAAAAATCGGCCGACGTTTTCATGAAAAAGGCCAATTTTTTTCTTTAAAATATTCACCAAAAATACAAATTCCACCGGAATCCAACCAAAACCGGCGAGCCTCATTCCACCAGTGAGGAGGACATGCGTGTGCAATTTCGAGTCAATCGGTCAAAAGACGACCGTAACCCTAACCCTAGCCCCATAACCCTAAGCCTAGCCCCATAACCCTAACCCTAACCCTAGCCTCAGCCTTAAGCTAGCCTCATGAAACATTGTCCCTCTCACTAAAATATTCGCCAAAAATACAAATTTCACCCGAATCCAATGGGGACTGCTGTGTTTCGTTCAGCCAGTATAGGACCACGTCTGGGAGAAATTTCGAGTTAATCGGTCCAAAGACCTGGAAGCTATTGAAAAAATCGGCCGACGTTTTCATGAAAAAGGCCATTTTTTCTTTAAAATATTCGCCAAAAATACAAATTTCACCCGAATCCAATGGGGACTGCTGTGTCTCGTTCAGCCAGTATAGGACCACGTCTGGGAGAAATTTCGAGTCAATCGGTCCAAAGACCTGGAAGCTATTGAAAAAATCGGCCTACGTTTTCATGAAAAAGGCCATTTTTTTCTTTAAAATATTCACCAAAAATACAAATTCCACCGGAATCCAACCAAAACCGGCGAGCCTCATTCCACCAGTGAGGAGGACATGCGTGTGCAATTTCGAGTCAATCGGTCAAAAGACGACCGTAACCCTAACCCTAGCCCCATAACCCTAACCCTAGCCCCCTAACCCTAACCCTAGCCTCAGCCTTAAGCCAGCCTCATGAAACATTGTCCCTCTCACTAAAATATTCGCCAAAAATACAAATTTCACCCGAATCCAATGGGGACTGCTGTGTCTCGTTCAGCCAGTATAGGACCACGTCTGGGAGAAATTTCGAGTCAATCGGTCCAAAGACCTGGAAGCTATTGAAAAAATCGGCCGACGTTTTCATGAAAAAGGCCATTTTTTTCTTTAAAATATTCACCAAAAATACAAATTCCACCAGAATCCAACCAAAACCGGCGAGCCTCATTCCACCAGTGAGGAGGACATGCGTGTGCAATTTCGAGTCAATCGGTCAAAAGACGACCGTAACCCTAACCCTAGCCCCATAACCCTAACCCTAGCCTCAGCCTTAAGCCAGCCTCATGAAACATTGTCCCTCTCACTAAAATATTCGCCAAAAATACGAATTTCACCCGAATCCAATGGGGTCTGCTGTGTCTCGTTCAGCCAGTATAGGACCACATCTGGGAGAAATTTCGAGTCAATCGGTCCAAAGACCTGGAAGCTATTGAAAAAATCGGCCGACGTTTTCATGAAAAAGGCCAATTTTTTTCTTTAAAATATTCACCAAAAATACAAATTCCACCAGAATCCAACCAAAACCGGCGAGCCTGATTCCACCAGTGAGGAGGACATGCGTGTGCAATTTCGAGTCAATCGGTCAAAAGACGACCGTAACCCTAACCCTAGCCCCATAACCCTAACCATAGCCCCATAACCCTAACCCTAACCCTAACCCTAGCCTCAGCCTTAAGCCAGCCTCATGAAACATTGTCCCTCTCACTAAAATATTCGCCAAAAATACAAATTTCACCCGAATCCAATGGGGACTGCTGTGTCTCGTTCAGCCAGTATAGGACCACGTCTGGGAGAAATTTCGAGTCAATCGGTCCAAAGACCTGGAAGCTATTGAAAAAATCGGCCGACGTTTTCATGAAAAAGGCCATTTTTTCTTTAAAATATTCGCCAAAAATACAAATTTCACCCGAATCCAATGGGGACTGCTGTGTCTCGTTCAGCCAGTATAGGACCACGTCTGGGAGAAATTTCGAGTCAATCGGTCCAAAGACCTGGAAGCTATTGAAAAAATCGGCCGACGTTTTCATGAAAAAGGCCATTTTTTCTTTAAAATATTCGCCAAAAATACAAATTTCACCCGAATCCAATGGGGACTGCTGTGTCTCATTCAGCCAGTATAGGACCACATCTGGGAGAAATTTCGAGTCAATCGGTCCAAAGACCTGGAAGCTATTGAAAAAATCGGCCGACGTTTTCATGAAAAAGGCCATTTTTTCTTTAAAATATTCGCCAAAAATACAAATTTCACCCGAATCCAATGGGGACTGCTGTGTCTCGTTCAGCCAGTATAGGACCACGTCTGGGAGAAATTTCGAGTCAATCGGTCCAAAGACCTGGAAGCTATTGAAAAAATCGGCCGACGTTTTCATGAAAAAGGCCATTTTTTTCTTTAAAATATTCACCAAAAATACAAATTCCACCAGAATCCAACCAAAACCGGCGAGCCTCATTCCACCAGTGAGGAGGACATGCGTGTGCAATTTCGAGTCAATCGGTCAAAAGACGACCGTAACCCTAACCCTAGCCCCATAACCCTAACCCTAGCCCCCTAACCCTAACCCTAGCCTCAGCCTTAAGCCAGCCTCATGAAACATTGTCCCTCTCACTAAAATATTCGCCAAAAATACAAATTTCACCCGAATCCAATGGGGACTGCTGTGTCTCGTTCAGCCAGTATAGGACCACGTCTGGGAGAAATTTCGAGTCAATCGGTCCAAAGACCTGGAAGCTATTGAAAAAATCGGCCGACGTTTTCATGAAAAAGGCCATTTTTTTCTTTAAAATATTCACCAAAAATACAAATTCCACCAGAATCCAACCAAAACCGGCGAGCCTCATTCCACCAGTGAGGAGGACATGCGTGTGCAATTTCGAGTCAATCGGTCAAAAGACGACCGTAACCCTAACCCTAGCCCCATAACCCTAACCCTAGCCTCAGCCTTAAGCCAGCCTCATGAAACATTGTCCCTCTCACTAAAATATTCGCCAAAAATACGAATTTCACCCGAATCCAATGGGGTCTGCTGTGTCTCGTTCAGCCAGTACAGGACCACATCTGGGAGAAATTTCGAGTCAATCGGTCCAAAGACCTGGAAGCTATTGAAAAAATCGGCCGACGTTTTCATGAAAAAGGCCAATTTTTTTCTTTAAAATATTCACCAAAAATACAAATTCCACCGGAATCCAACCAAAACCGGCGAGCCTCATTCCACCAGTGAGGAGGACATGCGTGTGCAATTTCGAGTCAATCGGTCAAAAGACGACCGTAACCCTAACCCTAGCCCCATAACCCTAAGCCTAGCCCCATAACCCTAACCCTAACCCTAGCCTCAGCCTTAAGCTAGCCTCATGAAACATTGTCCCTCTCACTAAAATATTCGCCAAAAATACAAATTTCACCCGAATCCAATGGGGACTGCTGTGTTTCGTTCAGCCAGTATAGGACCACGTCTGGGAGAAATTTCGAGTTAATCGGTCCAAAGACCTGGAAGCTATTGAAAAAATCGGCCGACGTTTTCATGAAAAAGGCCATTTTTTCTTTAAAATATTCGCCAAAAATACAAATTTCACCCGAATCCAATGGGGACTGCTGTGTCTCGTTCAGCCAGTATAGGACCACGTCTGGGAGAAATTTCGAGTCAATCGGTCCAAAGACCTGGAAGCTATTGAAAAAATCGGCCTACGTTTTCATGAAAAAGGCCATTTTTTTCTTTAAAATATTCACCAAAAATACAAATTCCACCGGAATCCAACCAAAACCGGCGAGCCTCATTCCACCAGTGAGGAGGACATGCGTGTGCAATTTCGAGTCAATCGGTCAAAAGACGACCGTAACCCTAACCCTAGCCCCATAACCCTAACCATAGCCCCATAACCCTAACCCTAACCCTAACCCTAGCCTCAGCCTTAAGCCAGCCTCATGAAACATTGTCCCTCTCACTAAAATATTCGCCAAAAATACAAATTTCACCCGAATCCAATGGGGACTGCTGTGTCTCGTTCAGCCAGTATAGGACCACATCTGGGAGAAATTTCGAGTCAATCGGTCCAAAGACCTGGAAGCTATTGAAAAAATCGGCCGACGTTTTCATGAAAAAGGCCAATTTTTTTCTTTAGAATATTCACCAAAAATACAAATTCCACCAGAATCCAACCAAAACCGGCGAGCCTCATTCCACCAGTGAGGAGGACATGCGTGTGCAATTTCGAGTCAATCGGTCAAAAGACGACCGTAACCCTAACCCTAGCCCCATAACCCTAAGCCTAGCCCCATAACCCTAACCCTAACCCTAGCCTCAGCCTTAAGCTAGCCTCATGAAACATTGTCCCTCTCACTAAAATATTCGCCAAAAATACAAATTTCACCCGAATCCAATGGGGACTGCTGTGTTTCGTTCAGCCAGTATAGGACCACGTCTGGGAGAAATTTCGAGTTAATCGGTCCAAAAACCTGGAAGCTATTGAAAAAATCGGCCGACGTTTTCATGAAAAAGGCCATTTTTTCTTTAAAATATTCGCCAAAAATACAAATTTCACCCGAATCCAATGGGGACTGCTGTGTCTCGTTCAGCCAGTATAGGACCACGTCTGGGAGAAATTTCGAGTCAATCGGTCCAAAGACCTGGAAGCTATTGAAAAAATCGGCCTACGTTTTCATGAAAAAGGCCATTTTTTTCTTTAAAATATTCACCAAAAATACAAATTCCACCGGAATCCAACCAAAACCGGCGAGCCTCATTCCACCAGTGAGGAGGACATGCGTGTGCAATTTCGAGTCAATCGGTCAAAAGACGACCGTAACCCTAACCCTAGCCCCATAACCCTAACCATAGCCCCATAACCCTAACCCTAACCCTAACCCTAGCCTCAGCCTTAAGCCAGCCTCATGAAACATTGTCCCTCTCATTAAAATATTCGCCAAAAATACAAATTTCACCCGAATCCAATGGGGACTGCTGTGTCTCGTTCAGCCAGTATAGGACCACATCTGGGAGAAATTTCGAGTCAATCGGTCCAAAGACCTGGAAGCTATTGAAAAAATCGGCCGACGTTTTCATGAAAAAGGCCAATTTTTTTCTTTAGAATATTCACCAAAAATACAAATTCCACCAGAATCCAACCAAAACCGGCGAGCCTCATTCCACCAGTGAGGAGGACATGCGTGTGCAATTTCGAGTCAATCGGTCAAAAGACGACCGTAACCCTAACCCTAGCCCCATAACCCTAAGCCTAGCCCCATAACCCTAACCCTAACCCTAGCCTCAGCCTTAAGCTAGCCTCATGAAACATTGTCCCTCTCACTAAAATATTCGCCAAAAATACAAATTTCACCCGAATCCAATGGGGACTGCTGTGTTTCGTTCAGCCAGTATAGGACCACGTCTGGGAGAAATTTCGAGTTAATCGGTCCAAAAACCTGGAAGCTATTGAAAAAATCGGCCGACGTTTTCATGAAAAAGGCCATTTTTTCTTTAAAATATTCGCCAAAAATACAAATTTCACCCGAATCCAATGGGGACTGCTGTGTCTCGTTCAGCCAGTATAGGACCACGTCTGGGAGAAATTTCGAGTCAATCGGTCCAAAGACCTGGAAGCTATTGAAAAAATCGGCCTACGTTTTCATGAAAAAGGCCATTTTTTTCTTTAAAATATTCACCAAAAATACAAATTCCACCGGAATCCAACCAAAACCGGCGAGCCTCATTCCACCAGTGAGGAGGACATGCGTGTGCAATTTCGAGTCAATCGGTCAAAAGACGACCGTAACCCTAACCCTAGCCCCATAACCCTAACCATAGCCCCATAACCCTAACCCTAACCCTAACCCTAGCCTCAGCCTTAAGCCAGCCTCATGAAACATTGTCCCTCTCACTAAAATATTCGCCAAAAATACAAATTTCACCCGAATCCAATGGGGACTGCTGTGTCTCGTTCAGCCAGTATAGGACCACATCTGGGAGAAATTTCGAGTCAATCGGTCCAAAGACCTGGAAGCTATTGAAAAAATCGGCCGACGTTTTCATGAAAAAGGCCAATTTTTTTCTTTAGAATATTCACCAAAAATACAAATTCCACCAGAATCCAACCAAAACCGGCGAGCCTCATTCCACCAGTGAGGAGGACATGTGTGTGCAATTTCGAGTCAATCGGTCAAAAGACGACCGTAACCCTAACCCTAGCCCCATAACCCTAACCCTAGCCCCATAACCCTAACCCTAACCCTAACCCTAACCTCAGCCTTAAGCCAGCCTCATGAAACATTGTCCCTCTCACTAAAATATTCGCCAAAAATACAAATTTCACCCGAATCCAATGGGGACTGCTGTGTCTCGTTCAGCCAGTATAGGACCACGTCTGGGAGAAATTTCGAGTCAATTGGTCCAAAGACCTGGAAGCTATTGAAAAAATCGGCCGACGTTTTCATGAAAAAGGCCATTTTTTCTTTAAAATATTCGCCAAAAATACAAATTTCACCCGAATCCAATGGGGACTGCTGTGTCTCGTTCAGCCAGTATAGGACCACGTCTGGGAGAAATTTCGAGTCAATCGGTCCAAAGACCTGGAAGCTATTGAAAAAATCGGCCGACGTGTTCATGAAAAAGGCCATTTTTTTCTTTAAAATATTCACCAAAAATACAAATTCCACCAGAATCCAACCAAAACCGGCGAGCCTCATTCCACCAGTGAGGAGGACATGCGTGTGCAATTTCGAGTCAATCGGTCAAAAGACGACCGTAACCCTAACCCTAGCCCCATAACCCTAACCCTAGCCCCCTAACCCTAACCCTAGCCTCAGCCTTAAGCCAGCCTCATGAAACATTGTCCCTCTCACTAAAATATTCGCCAAAAATACAAATTTCACCCGAATCCAATGGGGACTGCTGTGTCTCGTTCAGCCAGTATAGGACCACGTCTGGGAGAAATTTCGAGTCAATCGGTCCAAAGACCTGGAAGCTATTGAAAAAATCGGCCGACGTTTTCATGAAAAAGGCCATTTTTTTCTTTAAAATATTCACCAAAAATACAAATTCCACCAGAATCCAACCAAAACCGGCGAGCCTCATTCCACCAGTGAGGAGGACATGCGTGTGCAATTTCGAGTCAATCGGTCAAAAGACGACCGTAACCCTAACCCTAGCCCCATAACCCTAACCCTAGCCCCATAACCCTAACCCTAACCCTAGCCTCAGCCTTAAGCCAGCCTCATGAAACATTGTCCCTCTCACTAAAATATTCGCCAAAAATACAGATTTCACCCGAATCCAATGGGGACTGCTGTGTCTCGTTCAGCCAGTATAGGACCACATCTTGGAGAAATTTCGAGTCAATCGGTCCAAAGACCTGGAAGCTATTGAAAAAATCGGCCGACGTTTTCATGAAAAAGGCCATTTTTTTCTTTAAAATATTCACCAAAAATACAAATTCCACCAGAATCCAACCAAAACCGGCGAGCCTCATTCCACCAGTGAGGAGGACATGCGTGTGCAATTTCGAGTCAATCGGTCAAAAGACGACCGTAACCCTAACCCTAGCCCCATAACCCTAACCCTAGCCCCCTAACCCTAACCCTAGCCTCAGCCTTAAGCCAGCCTCATGAAACATTGTCCCTCTCACTAAAATATTCGCCAAAAATACAAATTTCACCCGAATCCAATGGGGACTGCTGTGTCTCGTTCAGCCAGTATAGGACCACGTCTGGGAGAAATTTCGAGTCAATCGGTCCAAAGACCTGGAAGCTATTGAAAAAATCGGCCGACGTTTTCATGAAAAAGGCCATTTTTTTCTTTAAAATATTCACCAAAAATACAAATTCCACCAGAATCCAACCAAAACCGGCGAGCCTCATTCCACCAGTGAGGAGGACATGCGTGTGCAATTTCGAGTCAATCAGTCAAAAGACGACCGTAACTCTAACCCTAGCCCCATAACCCTAACCCTAGCCCCATAACCCTAACCCTAACCCTAACCCTAGCCTCAGCCTTAAGCCAGCCTCATGAAACATTGTCCCTCTCACTAAAATATTCGCCAAAAATACAAATTTCACCCGAATCCAATGGGGACTGCTGTGTCTCGTTCAGCCAGTATAGGACCACGTCTGGGAGAAATTTCGAGTCAATCGGTACAAAGACCTGGAAGCTATTGAAAAAATCGGCCGACGTTTTCATGAAAAAAAGGCCATTTTTTCTTTAAAATATTCGCCAAAAATACAAATTTCACCCGAATCCAATGGGGACTGCTGTGTCTCGTTCAGCCAGTATAGGACCACGTCTGGGAGAAATTTCGAGTCAATCGGTCCAAAGACCTGGAAGCTATTGAAAAAATCGGCCGACGTTTTCATGAAAAAGGCCATTTTTTTCTTTAAAATATTCACCAAAAATACAAATTCCACCAGAATCCAACCAAAACCGGCGAGCCTCATTCCACCAGTGAGGAGGACATGCGTGTGCAATTTCGAGTCAATCGGTCAAAAGACGACCGTAACCCTAACCCTAGCCCCATAACCCTAACCCTAGCCCCATAACCCTAACCCTAACCCTAGCCTCAGCCTTAAGCCAGCCTCATGAAACATTGTCCCTCTCACTAAAATATTCGCCAAAAATACAGATTTCACCCGAATCCAATGGGGACTGCTGTGTCTCGTTCAGCCAGTATAGGACCACGTCTGGGAGAAATTTCGAGTCAATCGGTCCAAAGACCTGGAAGCTATTGAAAAAATCGGCCGACGTTTTCATGAAAAAGGTCATTTTTTTCTTTAAAATATTCACCAAAAATACAAATTCCACCAGAATCCAACCAAAACCGGCGAGCCTCATTCCACCAGTGAGGAGGACATGCGTGTGCAATTTCGAGTCAATCGGTCAAAAGACGACCGTAACCCTAACCCTAGCCCCATAACCCTAACCCTAGCCCCATAACCCTAACCCTAGCCTCAGCCTTAAGCCAGCCTCATGAAACATTGTCCCTCTCACTAAAATATTCGCCAAAAATACAAATTTCACCCGAATCCAATGGGGACTGCTGTGTCTCGTTCAGCCAGTATAGGACCACGTCTGGGAGAAATTTTGAGTCAATCGGTCCAAAGACCTGGAAGCTATTGAAAAAATCGGCCGACGTTTTCATGAAAAAGGCCATTTTTTTCTTTAAAATATTCACCAAAAATACAAATTCCACCAGAATCCAACCAAAACCGGCGAGCCTCATTCCACCAGTGAGGAGGACATGCGTGTGCAATTTCGAGTCAATCGGTCAAAAGACGACCGTAACCCTAACCCTAGCCCCATAACCCTAACCCTAGCCCCATAACCCTAACCCTAACCCTAGCCTCAGCCTTAAGCCAGCCTCATGAAACATTGTCCCTCTCACTAAAATATTCGCCAAAAATACAGATTTCACCCGAATCCAATGGGGACTGCTGTGTCTCGTTCAGCCAGTATAGGACCACATCTGGGAGAAATTTCGAGTCAATCGGTCCAAAGACCTGGAAGCTATTGAAAAAATCGGCCGACGTTTTCATGAAAAAGGCCATTTTTTTCTTTAAAATATTCACCAAAAATACAAATTCCACCAGAATCCAACCAAAACCGGCGAGCCTCATTCCACCAGTGAGGAGGACATGCGTGTGCAATTTCGAGTCAATCGGTCAAAAGACGACCGTAACCCTAACCCTAGCCCCATAACCCTAACCCTAGCCCCATAACCCTAACCCTAACCCTAACCCTAGCCTCAGCCTTAAGCCAGCCTCATGAAACATTGTCCCTCTCACTAAAATATTCGCCAAAAATACAAATTTCACCCGAATCCAATGGGGACTGCTGTGTCTCGTTCAGCCAGTATAGGACCACGTCTGGGAGAAATTTCGAGTCAATCGGTCCAAAGACCTGGAAGCTATTGAAAAAATCGGCCGACGTTTTCATGAAAAAGGCCATTTTTTTCTTTAAAATATTCACCAAAAATACAAATTCCACCAGAATCCAACCAAAACCGGCGAGCCTCATTCCACCAGTGAGGAGGACATGCGTGTGCAATTTCGAGTCAATCAGTCAAAAGACGACCGTAACTCTAACCCTAGCCCCATAACCCTAACCCTAGCCCCATAACCCTAACCCTAACCCTAACCCTAGCCTCAGCCTTAAGCCAGCCTCATGAAACATTGTCCCTCTCACTAAAATATTCGCCAAAAATACAAATTTCACCCGAATCCAATGGGGACTGCTGTGTCTCGTTCAGCCAGTATAGGACCACGTCTGGGAGAAATTTCGAGTCAATCGGTACAAAGACCTGGAAGCTATTGAAAAAATCGGCCGACGTTTTCATGAAAAAAAGGCCATTTTTTCTTTAAAATATTCGCCAAAAATACAAATTTCACCCGAATCCAATGGGGACTGCTGTGTCTCGTTCAGCCAGTATAGGACCACGTCTGGGAGAAATTTCGAGTCAATCGGTCCAAAGACCTGGAAGCTATTGAAAAAATCGGCCGACGTTTTCATGAAAAAGGCCATTTTTTTCTTTAAAATATTCACCAAAAATACAAATTCCACCAGAATCCAACCAAAACCGGCGAGCCTCATTCCACCAGTGAGGAGGACATGCGTGTGCAATTTCGAGTCAATCGGTCAAAAGACGACCGTAACCCTAACCCTAGCCCCATAACCCTAACCCTAGCCCCATAACCCTAACCCTAACCCTAGCCTCAGCCTTAAGCCAGCCTCATGAAACATTGTCCCTCTCACTAAAATATTCGCCAAAAATACAAATTTCACCCGAATCCAATGGGGACTGCTGTGTCTCGTTCAGCCAGTATAGGACCACGTCTGGGAGAAATTTTGAGTCAATCGGTCCAAAGACCTGGAAGCTATTGAAAAAATCGGCCGACGTTTTCATGAAAAAGGCCATTTTTTTCTTTAAAATATTCACCAAAAATACAAATTCCACCAGAATCCAACCAAAACCGGCGAGCCTCATTCCACCAGTGAGGAGGACATGCGTGTGCAATTTCGAGTCAATCGGTCAAAAGACGACCGTAACCCTAACCCTAGCCCCATAACCCTAACCCTAGCCCCATAACCCTAACCCTAACCCTAGCCTCAGCCTTAAGCCAGCCTCATGAAACATTGTCCCTCTCACTAAAATATTCGCCAAAAATACAGATTTCACCCGAATCCAATGGGGACTGCTGTGTCTCGTTCAGCCAGTATAGGACCACATCTGGGAGAAATTTCGAGTCAATCGGTCCAAAGACCTGGAAGCTATTGAAAAAATCGGCCGACGTTTTCATGAAAAAGGCCATTTTTTTCTTTAAAATATTCACCAAAAATACAAATTCCACCAGAATCCAACCAAAACCGGCGAGCCTCATTCCACCAGTGAGGAGGACATGCGTGTGCAATTTCGAGTCAATCGGTCAAAAGACGACCGTAACCCTAACCCTAGCCCCATAACCCTAACCCTAGCCCCATAACCCTAACCCTAACCCTAACCCTAGCCTCAGCCTTAAGCCAGCCTCATGAAACATTGTCCCTCTCACTAAAATATTCGCCAAAAATACAAATTTCACCCGAATCCAATGGGGACTGCTGTGTCTCGTTCAGCCAGTATAGGACCACGTCTGGGAGAAATTTCGAGTCAATCGGTCCAAAGACCTGGAAGCTATTGAAAAAATCGGCCGACGTTTTCATGAAAAAGGCCATTTTTTTCTTTAAAATATTCACCAAAAATACAAATTCCACCAGAATCCAACCAAAACCGGCGAGCCTCATTCCACCAGTGAGGAGGACATGCGTGTGCAATTTCGAGTCAATCAGTCAAAAGACGACCGTAACTCTAACCCTAGCCCCATAACCCTAACCCTAGCCCCATAACCCTAACCCTAACCCTAACCCTAGCCTCAGCCTTAAGCCAGCCTCATGAAACATTGTCCCTCTCACTAAAATATTCGCCAAAAATACAAATTTCACCCGAATCCAATGGGGACTGCTGTGTCTCGTTCAGCCAGTATAGGACCACGTCTGGGAGAAATTTCGAGTCAATCGGTACAAAGACCTGGAAGCTATTGAAAAAATCGGCCGACGTTTTCATGAAAAAAAGGCCATTTTTTCTTTAAAATATTCGCCAAAAATACAAATTTCACCCGAATCCAATGGGGACTGCTGTGTCTCGTTCAGCCAGTATAGGACCACGTCTGGGAGAAATTTCGAGTCAATCGGTCCAAAGACCTGGAAGCTATTGAAAAAATCGGCCGACGTTTTCATGAAAAAGGCCATTTTTTTCTTTAAAATATTCACCAAAAATACAAATTCCACCAGAATCCAACCAAAACCGGCGAGCCTCATTCCACCAGTGAGGAGGACATGCGTGTGCAATTTCGAGTCAATCGGTCAAAAGACGACCGTAACCCTAACCCTAGCCCCATAACCCTAACCCTAGCCCCATAACCCTAACCCTAACCCTAGCCTCAGCCTTAAGCCAGCCTCATGAAACATTGTCCCTCTCACTAAAATATTCGCCAAAAATACAGATTTCACCCGAATCCAATGGGGACTGCTGTGTCTCGTTCAGCCAGTATAGGACCACGTCTGGGAGAAATTTCGAGTCAATCGGTCCAAAGACCTGGAAGCTATTGAAAAAATCGGCCGACGTTTTCATGAAAAAGGTCATTTTTTTCTTTAAAATATTCACCAAAAATACAAATTCCACCAGAATCCAACCAAAACCGGCGAGCCTCATTCCACCAGTGAGGAGGACATGCGTGTGCAATTTCGAGTCAATCGGTCAAAAGACGACCGTAACCCTAACCCTAGCCCCATAACCCTAACCCTAGCCCCATAACCCTAACCCTAGCCTCAGCCTTAAGCCAGCCTCATGAAACATTGTCCCTCTCACTAAAATATTCGCCAAAAATACAAATTTCACCCGAATCCAATGGGGACTGCTGTGTCTCGTTCAGCCAGTATAGGACCACGTCTGGGAGAAATTTCGAGTCAATCGGTCCAAAGACCTGGAAGCTATTGAAAAAATCGGCCGACGTTTTCATGAAAAAGGCCATTTTTTTCTTTAAAATATTCACCAAAAATACAAATTCCACCAGAATCCAACCAAAACCGGCGAGCCTCATTCCACCAGTGAGGAGGACATGCGTGTGCAATTTCGAGTCAATCAGTCAAAAGACGACCGTAACTCTAACCCTAGCCCCATAACCCTAACCCTAGCCCCATAACCCTAACCCTAACCCTAACCCTAGCCTCAGCCTTAAGCCAGCCTCATGAAACATTGTCCCTCTCACTAAAATATTCGCCAAAAATACAAATTTCACCCGAATCCAATGGGGACTGCTGTGTCTCGTTCAGCCAGTATAGGACCACGTCTGGGAGAAATTTCGAGTCAATCGGTACAAAGACCTGGAAGCTATTGAAAAAATCGGCCGACGTTTTCATGAAAAAAAGGCCATTTTTTCTTTAAAATATTCGCCAAAAATACAAATTTCACCCGAATCCAATGGGGACTGCTGTGTCTCGTTCAGCCAGTATAGGACCACGTCTGGGAGAAATTTCGAGTCAATCGGTCCAAAGACCTGGAAGCTATTGAAAAAATCGGCCGACGTTTTCATGAAAAAGGCCATTTTTTTCTTTAAAATATTCACCAAAAATACAAATTCCACCAGAATCCAACCAAAACCGGCGAGCCTCATTCCACCAGTGAGGAGGACATGCGTGTGCAATTTCGAGTCAATCGGTCAAAAGACGACCGTAACCCTAACCCTAGCCCCATAACCCTAACCCTAGCCCCATAACCCTAACCCTAACCCTAGCCTCAGCCTTAAGCCAGCCTCATGAAACATTGTCCCTCTCACTAAAATATTCGCCAAAAATACAAATTTCACCCGAATCCAATGGGGACTGCTGTGTCTCGTTCAGCCAGTATAGGACCACGTCTGGGAGAAATTTCGAGTCAATCGGTCCAAAGACCTGGAAGCTATTGAAAAAATCGGCCGACGTTTTCATGAAAAAGGTCATTTTTTTCTTTAAAATATTCACCAAAAATACAAATTCCACCAGAATCCAACCAAAACCGGCGAGCCTCATTCCACCAGTGAGGAGGACATGCGTGTGCAATTTCGAGTCAATCGGTCAAAAGACGACCGTAACCCTAACCCTAGCCCCATAACCCTAACCCTAGCCCCATAACCCTAACCCTAACCCGAACCCTAGCCTCAGCCTTAAGCCAGCCTCATGAAACATTGTCCCTCTCACTAAAATATTCGCCAAAAATACAAATTTCACCCGAATCCAATGGGGACTGCTGTGTCTCGTTCAGCCAGTATAGGACCACGTCTGCGAGAAATTTCGAGTCAATCGGTCCAAAGACCTGGAAGCTATTGAAAAAATCGGCCGACGTTTTCATGAAAAAGGCCATTTTTTTCTTTAAAATATTCACCAAAAATACAAATTCCACCAGAATCCAACCAAAACCGGCGAGCCTCATTCCACCAGTGAGGAGGACATGCGTGTGCAATTTCGAGTCAGTCAGTCAAAAGACGACCGTAACTCTAACCCTAGCCCCATAACCCTAACCCTAGCCCCATAACCCTAACCCTAACCCTAACCCTAGCCTCAGCCTTAAGCCAGCCTCATGAAACATTGTCCCTCTCACTAAAATATTCGCCAAAAATACAGATTTCACCCGAATCCAATGGGGACTGCTGTGTCTCGTTCAGCCAGTATAGGACCACATCTGGGAGAAATTTCGAGTCAATCGGTCCAAAGACCTGGAAGCTATTGAAAAAATCGGCCGACGTTTTCATGAAAAAGGCCATTTTTTTCTTTAAAATATTCACCAAAAATACAAATTCCACCAGAATCCAACCAAAACCGGCGAGCCTCATTCCACCAGTGAGGAGGACATGCGTGTGCAATTTCGAGTGAATCGGTCAAAAGACGACCGTAACCCTAACCCTAGCCCCATAACCCTAACCCTAGCCCCATAACCCTAACCCTAACCCTAGCCTCAGCCTTAAGCCAGCCTCATGAAACATTGTCCCTCTCACTAAAATATTCGCCAAAAATACAGATTTCACCCGAATCCAATGGGGACTGCTGTGTCTCGTTCAGCCAGTATAGGACCACATCTGGGAGAAATTTCGAGTCAATCGGTCCAAAGACCTGGAAGCTATTGAAAAAATCAGCCGACGTTTTCATGAAAAAGGCCATTTTTTTCTTTAAAATATTCACCAAAAATACAAATTCCACCAGAATCCAACCAAAACCGGCGAGCCTCATTCCACCAGTGAGGAGGACATGCGTGTGCAATTTCGAGTCAATCGGTCAAAAGACGACCGTAACCCTAACCCTAGCCCCATAACCCTAACCCTAGCCCCATAACCCTAACCCTAACCCTAGCCTCAGCCTTAAGCCAGCCTCATGAAACATTGTCCCTCTCACTAAAATATTCGCCAAAAATACAGATTTCACCCGAATCCAATGGGGACTGCTGTGTCTCGTTCAGCCAGTATAGGACCACATCTGGGAGAAATTTCGAGTCAATCGGTCCAAAGACCTGGAAGCTATTGAAAAAATCGGCCGACGTTTTCATGAAAAAGGCCATTTTTTTCTTTAAAATATTCACCAAAAATACAAATTCCACCAGAATCCAACCAAAACCGGCGAGCCTCATTCCACCAGTGAGGAGGACATGCGTGTGCAATTTCGAGTCAATCGGTCAAAAGACGACCGTAACCCTAACCCTAGCCCCATAACCCTAACCCTAACCCTAACCCTAGCCTCAGCCTTAAGCCAGCCTCATGAAACATTGTCCCTCTCACTAAAATATTCGCCAAAAATACAGATTTCACCCGAATCCAATGGGGACTGCTGTGTCTCGTTCAGCCAGTATAGGACCACATCTGGGAGAAATTTCGAGTCAATCGGTCCAAAGACCTGGAAGCTATTGAAAAAATCGGCCGACGTTTTCATGAAAAAGGCCATTTTTTTCTTTAAAATATTCACCAAAAATACAAATTCCACCAGAATCCAACCAAAACCGGCGAGCCTCATTCCACCAGTGAGGAGGACATGCGTGTGCAATTTCGAGTCAATCGGTCAAAAGACGACCGTAACCCTAACCCTAGCCCCATAACCCTAACCCTAGCCCCATAACCCTAACCCTAACCCTAGCCTCAGCCTTAAGCCAGCCTCATGAAACATTGTCCCTCTCACTAAAATATTCGCCAAAAATACAAATTTCACCCGAATCCAATGGGGACTGCTGTGTCTCGTTCAGCCAGTATAGGACCACGTCTGGGAGAAATTTCGAGTCAATCGGTCCAAAGACCTGGAAGCTATTGAAAAAATCGGCCGACGTTTTCATGAAAAAGGCCATTTTTTTCTTTAAAATATTCACCAAAAATACAAATTCCACCAGAATCCAACCAAAACCGGCGAGCCTCATTCCACCAGTGAGGAGGACATGCGTGTGCAATTTCGAGTCAATCGGTCAAAAGACGACCGTAACCCTAACCCTAGCCCCATAACCCTAACCCTAACCCTAGCCTCAGCCTTAAGCCAGCCTCATGAAACATTGTCCCTCTCACTAAAATATTCGCCAAAAATACAGATTTCACCCGAATCCAATGGGGACTGCTGTGTCTCGTTCAGCCAGTATAGGACCACATCTGGGAGAAATTTCGAGTCAATCGGTCCAAAGACCTGGAAGCTATTGAAAAAATCGGCCGACGTTTTCATGAAAAAGGCCATTTTTTTCTTTAAAATATTCACCAAAAATACAAATTCCACCAGAATCCAACCAAAACCGGCGAGCCTCATTCCACCAGTGAGGAGGACATGCGTGTGCAATTTCGAGTCAATCGGTCAAAAGACGACCGTAACCCTAACCCTAGCCCCATAACCCTAACCCTAGCCCCCTAACCCTAACCCTAGCCTCAGCCTTAAGCCAGCCTCATGAAACATTGTCCCTCTCACTAAAATATTCGCCAAAAATACAAATTTCACCCGAATCCAATGGGGACTGCTGTGTCTCGTTCAGCCAGTATAGGACCACGTCTGGGAGAAATTTCGAGTCAATCGGTCCAAAGACCTGGAAGCTATTGAAAAAATCGGCCGACGTTTTCATGAAAAAGGCCATTTTTTTCTTTAAAATATTCACCAAAAATACAAATTCCACCAGAATCCAACCAAAACCGGCGAGCCTCATTCCACCAGTGAGGAGGACATGCGTGTGCAATTTCGAGTCAATCGGTCAAAAGACGACCGTAACCCTAACCCTAGCCCCATAACCCTAACCCTAACCCTAGCCTCAGCCTTAAGCCAGCCTCATGAAACATTGTCCCTCTCACTAAAATATTCGCCAAAAATACAGATTTCACCCGAATCCAATGGGGACTGCTGTGTCTCGTTCAGCCAGTATAGGACCACATCTGGGAGAAATTTCGAGTCAATCGGTCCAAAGACCTGGAAGCTATTGAAAAAATCGGCCGACGTTTTCATGAAAAAGGCCATTTTTTTCTTTAAAATATTCACCAAAAATACAAATTCCACCAGAATCCAACCAAAACCGGCGAGCCTCATTCCACCAGTGAGGAGGACATGCGTGTGCAATTTCGAGTCAATCGGTCAAAAGACGACCGTAACCCTAACCCTAGCCCCATAACCCTAACCCTAGCCCCATAACCCTAACCCTAACCCTAGCCTCAGCCTTAAGCCAGCCTCATGAAACATTGTCCCTCTCACTAAAATATTCGCCAAAAATACAGATTTCACCCGAATCCAATGGGGACTGCTGTGTCTCGTTCAGCCAGTATAGGACCACATCTGGGAGAAATTTCGAGTCAATCGGTCCAAAGACCTGGAAGCTATTGAACAAAAACGGCCGACGTTTTCATGAAAAAGGCCATTTTTTTCTTTAAAATATTCACCAAAAATACAAATTCCACCAGAATCCAACCAAAACCGGCGAGCCTCATTCCACCAGTGAGGAGGACATGCGTGTGCAATTTCGAGTCAATCGGTCAAAAGACGACCGTAACCCTAACCCTAGCCCCATAACCCTAACCCTAGCCCCATAACCCTAACCCTAACCCTAGCCTCAGCCTTAAGCCAGCCTCATGAAACATTGTCCCTCTCACTAAAATATTCGCCAAAAATACAGATTTCACCCGAATCCAATGGGGACTGCTGTGTCTCGTTCAGCCAGTATAGGACCACATCTGGGAGAAATTTCGAGTCAATCGGTCCAAAGACCTGGAAGCTATTGAAAAAATCGGCCGACGTTTTCATGAAAAAGGCCATTTTTTTCTTTAAAATATTCACCAAAAATACAAATTCCACCAGAATCCAACCAAAACCGGCGAGCCTCATTCCACCAGTGAGGAGGACATGCGTGTGCAATTTCGAGTCAATCGGTCAAAAGACGACCGTAACCCTAACCCTAGCCCCATAACCCTAACCCTAGCCCCATAACCCTAACCCTAACCCTAACCCTAGCCTCAGCCTTAAGCCAGCCTCATGAAACATTGTCCCTCTCACTAAAATATTCGCCAAAAATACAAATTTCACCCGAATCCAATGGGGACTGCTGTGTCTCGTTCAGCCAGTATAGGACCACGTCTGGGAGAAATTTCGAGTCAATCGGTCCAAAGACCTGGAAGCTATTGAAAAAATCGGCCGACGTTTTCATGAAAAAGGTCATTTTTTTCTTTAAAATATTCACCAAAAATACAAATTCCACCAGAATCCAACCAAAACCGGCGAGCCTCATTCCACCAGTGAGGAGGACATGCGTGTGCAATTTCGAGTCAATCGGTCAAAAGACGACCGTAACCCTAACCCTAGCCCCATAACCCTAACCCTAGCCCCATAACCCTAACCCTAAGCCTAACCCTAGCCTCAGCCTTAAGCCAGCCTCATGAAACATTGTCCCTCTCACTAAAATATTCGCCAAAAATACAAATTTCACCCGAATCCAATGGGGACTGCTGTGTCTCGTTCAGCCAGTATAGGACCACGTCTGCGAGAAATTTCGAGTCAATCGGTCCAAAGACCTGGAAGCTATTGAAAAAATCGGCCGACGTTTTCATGAAAAAGGCCATTTTTTTCTTTAAAATATTCACCAAAAATACAAATTCCACCAGAATCCAACCAAAACCGGCGAGCCTCATTCCACCAGTGAGGAGGACATGCGTGTGCAATTTCGAGTCAGTCAGTCAAAAGACGACCGTAACTCTAACCCTAGCCCCATAACCCTAACCCTAGCCCCATAACCCTAACCCTAACCCTAACCCTAGCCTCAGCCTTAAGCCAGCCTCATGAAACATTGTCCCTCTCACTAAAATATTCGCCAAAAATACAGATTTCACCCGAATCCAATGGGGACTGCTGTGTCTCGTTCAGCCAGTATAGGACCACATCTGGGAGAAATTTCGAGTCAATCGGTCCAAAGACCTGGAAGCTATTGAAAAAATCGGCCGACGTTTTCATGAAAAAGGCCATTTTTTTCTTTAAAATATTCACCAAAAATACAAATTCCACCAGAATCCAACCAAAACCGGCGAGCCTCATTCCACCAGTGAGGAGGACATGCGTGTGCAATTTCGAGTCAATCGGTCAAAAGACGACCGTAACCCTAACCCTAGCCCCATAACCCTAACCCTAGCCCCATAACCCTAACCCTAACCCTAGCCTCAGCCTTAAGCCAGCCTCATGAAACATTGTCCCTCTCACTAAAATATTCGCCAAAAATACAGATTTCACCCGAATCCAATGGGGACTGCTGTGTCTCGTTCAGCCAGTATAGGACCACATCTGGGAGAAATTTCGAGTCAATCGGTCCAAAGACCTGGAAGCTATTGAAAAAATCAGCCGACGTTTTCATGAAAAAGGCCATTTTTTTCTTTAAAATATTCACCAAAAATACAAATTCCACCAGAATCCAACCAAAACCGGCGAGCCTCATTCCACCAGTGAGGAGGACATGCGTGTGCAATTTCGAGTCAATCGGTCAAAAGACGACCGTAACCCTAACCCTAGCCCCATAACCCTAACCCTAGCCCCATAACCCTAACCCTAACCCTAGCCTCAGCCTTAAGCCAGCCTCATGAAACATTGTCCCTCTCACTAAAATATTCGCCAAAAATACAGATTTCACCCGAATCCAATGGGGACTGCTGTGTCTCGTTCAGCCAGTATAGGACCACATCTGGGAGAAATTTCGAGTCAATCGGTCCAAAGACCTGGAAGCTATTGAAAAAATCGGCCGACGTTTTCATGAAAAAGGCCATTTTTTTCTTTAAAATATTCACCAAAAATACAAATTCCACCAGAATCCAACCAAAACCGGCGAGCCTCATTCCACCAGTGAGGAGGACATGCGTGTGCAATTTCGAGTCAATCGGTCAAAAGACGACCGTAACCCTAACCCTAGCCCCATAACCCTAACCCTAACCCTAACCCTAGCCTCAGCCTTAAGCCAGCCTCATGAAACATTGTCCCTCTCACTAAAATATTCGCCAAAAATACAAATTTCACCCGAATCCAATGGGGACTGCTGTGTCTCGTTCAGCCAGTATAGGACCACGTCTGGGAGAAATTTCGAGTCAATCGGTCCAAAGACCTGGAAGCTATTGAAAAAATCGGCCGACGTTTTCATGAAAAAGGCCATTTTTTTCTTTAAAATATTCACCAAAAATACAAATTCCACCAGAATCCAACCAAAACCGGCGAGCCTCATTCCACCAGTGAGGAGGACATGCGTGTGCAATTTCGAGTCAATCGGTCAAAAGACGACCGTAACCCTAACCCTAGCCCCATAACCCTAACCCTAGCCCCATAACCCTAACCCTAACCCTAGCCTCAGCCTTAAGCCAGCCTCATGAAACATTGTCCCTCTCACTAAAATATTCGCCAAAAATACAAATTTCACCCGAATCCAATGGGGACTGCTGTGTCTCGTTCAGCCAGTATAGGACCACGTCTGGGAGAAATTTCGAGTCAATCGGTCCAAAGACCTGGAAGCTATTGAAAAAATCGGCCGACGTTTTCATGAAAAAGGCCATTTTTTTCTTTAAAATATTCACCAAAAATACAAATTCCACCAGAATCCAACCAAAACCGGCGAGCCTCATTCCACCAGTGAGGAGGACATGCGTGTGCAATTTCGAGTCAATCGGTCAAAAGACGACCGTAACCCTAACCCTAGCCCCATAACCCTAACCCTAACCCTAGCCTCAGCCTTAAGCCAGCCTCATGAAACATTGTCCCTCTCACTAAAATATTCGCCAAAAATACAGATTTCACCCGAATCCAATGGGGACTGCTGTGTCTCGTTCAGCCAGTATAGGACCACATCTGGGAGAAATTTCGAGTCAATCGGTCCAAAGACCTGGAAGCTATTGAAAAAATCGGCCGACGTTTTCATGAAAAAGGCCATTTTTTTCTTTAAAATATTCACCAAAAATACAAATTCCACCAGAATCCAACCAAAACCGGCGAGCCTCATTCCACCAGTGAGGAGGACATGCGTGTGCAATTTCGAGTCAATCGGTCAAAAGACGACCGTAACCCTAACCCTAGCCCCATAACCCTAACCCTAGCCCCATAACCCTAACCCTAACCCTAGCCTCAGCCTTAAGCCAGCCTCATGAAACATTGTCCCTCTCACTAAAATATTCGCCAAAAATACAGATTTCACCCGAATCCAATGGGGACTGCTGTGTCTCGTTCAGCCAGTATAGGACCACATCTGGGAGAAATTTCGAGTCAATCGGTCCAAAGACCTGGAAGCTATTGAAAAAATCGGCCGACGTTTTCATGAAAAAGGCCATTTTTTTCTTTAAAATATTCACCAAAAATACAAATTCCACCAGAATCCAACCAAAACCGGCGAGCCTCATTCCACCAGTGAGGAGGACATGCGTGTGCAATTTCGAGTCAATCGGTCAAAAGACGACCGTAACCCTAACCCTAGCCCCATAACCCTAACCCTAGCCCCATAACCCTAACCCTAACCCTAACCCTAGCCTCAGCCTTAAGCCAGCCTCATGAAACATTGTCCCTCTCACTAAAATATTCGCCAAAAATACAAATTTCACCCGAATCCAATGGGGACTGCTGTGTCTCGTTCAGCCAGTATAGGACCACGTCTGGGAGAAATTTCGAGTCAATCGGTCCAAAGACCTGGAAGCTATTGAAAAAATCGGCCGACGTTTTCATGAAAAAGGTCATTTTTTTCTTTAAAATATTCACCAAAAATACAAATTCCACCAGAATCCAACCAAAACCGGCGAGCCTCATTCCACCAGTGAGGAGGACATGCGTGTGCAATTTCGAGTCAATCGGTCAAAAGACGACCGTAACCCTAACCCTAGCCCCATAACCCTAACCCTAGCCCCATAACCCTAACCCTAAGCCTAACCCTAGCCTCAGCCTTAAGCCAGCCTCATGAAACATTGTCCCTCTCACTAAAATATTCGCCAAAAATACAAATTTCACCCGAATCCAATGGGGACTGCTGTGTCTCGTTCAGCCAGTATAGGACCACGTCTGGGAGAAATTTCGAGTCAATCGGTCCAAAGACCTGGAAGCTATTGAAAAAATCGGCCGACGTTTTCATGAAAAAGGCCATTTTTTTCTTTAAAATATTCACCAAAAATACAAATTCCACCAGAATCCAACCAAAACCGGCGAGCCTCATTCCACCAGTGAGGAGGACATGCGTGTGCAATTTCGAGTCAATCGGTCAAAAGACGACCGTAACCCTAACCCTAGCCCCATAACCCTAACCCTAACCCTAGCCTCAGCCTTAAGCCAGCCTCATGAAACATTGTCCCTCTCACTAAAATATTCGCCAAAAATACAGATTTCACCCGAATCCAATGGGGACTGCTGTGTCTCGTTCAGCCAGTATAGGACCACATCTGGGAGAAATTTCGAGTCAATCGGTCCAAAGACCTGGAAGCTATTGAAAAAATCGGCCGACGTTTTCATGAAAAAGGCCATTTTTTTCTTTAAAATATTCACCAAAAATACAAATTCCACCAGAATCCAACCAAAACCGGCGAGCCTCATTCCACCAGTGAGGAGGACATGCGTGTGCAATTTCGAGTCAATCGGTCAAAAGACGACCGTAACCCTAACCCTAGCCCCATAACCCTAACCCTAGCCCCATAACCCTAACCCTAACCCTAACCCTAGCCTCAGCCTTAAGCCAGCCTCATGAAACATTGTCCCTCTCACTAAAATATTCGCCAAAAATACAAATTTCACCCGAATCCAATGGGGACTGCTGTGTCTCGTTCAGCCAGTATAGGACCACGTCTGGGAGAAATTTCGAGTCAATCGGTCCAAAGACCTGGAAGCTATTGAAAAAATCGGCCGACGTTTTCATGAAAAAGGTCATTTTTTTCTTTAAAATATTCACCAAAAATACAAATTCCACCAGAATCCAACCAAAACCGGCGAGCCTCATTCCACCAGTGAGGAGGACATGCGTGTGCAATTTCGAGTCAATCGGTCAAAAGACGACCGTAACCCTAACCCTAGCCCCATAACCCTAACCCTAGCCCCATAACCCTAACCCTAAGCCTAACCCTAGCCTCAGCCTTAAGCCAGCCTCATGAAACATTGTCCCTCTCACTAAAATATTCGCCAAAAATACAAATTTCACCCGAATCCAATGGGGACTGCTGTGTCTCGTTCAGCCAGTATAGGACCACGTCTGGGAGAAATTTCGAGTCAATCGGTCCAAAGACCTGGAAGCTATTGAAAAAATCGGCCGACGTTTTCATGAAAAAGGCCATTTTTTTCTTTAAAATATTCACCAAAAATACAAATTCCACCAGAATCCAACCAAAACCGGCGAGCCTCATTCCACCAGTGAGGAGGACATGCGTGTGCAATTTCGAGTCAATCGGTCAAAAGACGACCGTAACCCTAACCCTAGCCCCATAACCCTAACCCTAGCCCCCTAACCCTAACCCTAGCCTCAGCCTTAAGCCAGCCTCATGAAACATTGTCCCTCTCACTAAAATATTCGCCAAAAATACAGATTTCACCCGAATCCAATGGGGACTGCTGTGTCTCGTTCAGCCAGTATAGGACCACATCTGGGAGAAATTTCGAGTCAATCGGTCCAAAGACCTGGAAGCTATTGAAAAAATCGGCCGACGTTTTCATGAAAAAGGCCATTTTTTTCTTTAAAATATTCACCAAAAATACAAATTCCACCAGAATCCAACCAAAACCGGCGAGCCTCATTCCACCAGTGAGGAGGACATGCGTGTGCAATTTCGAGTCAATCGGTCAAAAGACGACCGTAACCCTAACCCTAGCCCCATAACCCTAACCCTAGCCCCATAACCCTAACCCTAACCCTAGCCTCAGCCTTAAGCCAGCCTCATGAAACATTGTCCCTCTCACTAAAATATTCGCCAAAAATACAAATTTCACCCGAATCCAATGGGGACTGCTGTGTCTCGTTCAGCCAGTATAGGACCACGTCTGGGAGAAATTTCGAGTCAATCGGTCCAAAGACCTGGAAGCTATTGAAAAAATCGGCCGACGTTTTCATGAAAAAGGCCATTTTTTTCTTTAAAATATTCACCAAAAATACAAATTCCACCAGAATCCAACCAAAACCGGCGAGCCTCATTCCACCAGTGAGGAGGACATGCGTGTGCAATTTCGAGTCAATCGGTCAAAAGACGACCGTAACCCTAACCCTAGCCCCATAACCCTAACCCTAGCCCCATAACCCTAACCCTAACCCTAGCCTCAGCCTTAAGCCAGCCTCATGAAACATTGTCCCTCTCACTAAAATATTCGCCAAAAATACAAATTTCACCCGAATCCAATGGGGACTGCTGTGTCTCGTTCAGCCAGTATAGGACCACGTCTGGGAGAAATTTCGAGTCAATCGGTCCAAAGACCTGGAAGCTATTGAAAAAATCGGCCGACGTTTTCATGAAAAAGGCCATTTTTTTCTTTAAAATATTCACCAAAAATACAAATTCCACCAGAATCCAACCAAAACCGGCGAGCCTCATTCCACCAGTGAGGAGGACATGCGTGTGCAATTTCGAGTCAATCGGTCAAAAGACGACCGTAACCCTAACCCTAGCCCCATAACCCTAACCCTAACCCTAGCCTCAGCCTTAAGCCAGCCTCATGAAACATTGTCCCTCTCACTAAAATATTCGCCAAAAATACAGATTTCACCCGAATCCAATGGGGACTGCTGTGTCTCGTTCAGCCAGTATAGGACCACATCTGGGAGAAATTTCGAGTCAATCGGTCCAAAGACCTGGAAGCTATTGAAAAAATCGGCCGACGTTTTCATGAAAAAGGCCATTTTTTTCTTTAAAATATTCACCAAAAATACAAATTCCACCAGAATCCAACCAAAACCGGCGAGCCTCATTCCACCAGTGAGGAGGACATGCGTGTGCAATTTCGAGTCAATCGGTCAAAAGACGACCGTAACCCTAACCCTAGCCCCATAACCCTAACCCTAGCCCCATAACCCTAACCCTAACCCTAGCCTCAGCCTTAAGCCAGCCTCATGAAACATTGTCCCTCTCACTAAAATATTCGCCAAAAATACAGATTTCACCCGAATCCAATGGGGACTGCTGTGTCTCGTTCAGCCAGTATAGGACCACATCTGGGAGAAATTTCGAGTCAATCGGTCCAAAGACCTGGAAGCTATTGAAAAAATCGGCCGACGTTTTCATGAAAAAGGCCATTTTTTTCTTTAAAATATTCACCAAAAATACAAATTCCACCAGAATCCAACCAAAACCGGCGAGCCTCATTCCACCAGTGAGGAGGACATGCGTGTGCAATTTCGAGTCAATCGGTCAAAAGACGACCGTAACCCTAACCCTAGCCCCATAACCCTAACCCTAACCCTAGCCTCAGCCTTAAGCCAGCCTCATGAAACATTGTCCCTCTCACTAAAATATTCGCCAAAAATACAGATTTCACCCGAATCCAATGGGGACTGCTGTGTCTCGTTCAGCCAGTATAGGACCACATCTGGGAGAAATTTCGAGTCAATCGGTCCAAAGACCTGGAAGCTATTGAAAAAATCGGCCGACGTTTTCATGAAAAAGGCCATTTTTTTCTTTAAAATATTCACCAAAAATACAAATTCCACCAGAATCCAACCAAAACCGGCGAGCCTCATTCCACCAGTGAGGAGGACATGCGTGTGCAATTTCGAGTCAATCGGTCAAAAGACGACCGTAACCCTAACCCTAGCCCCATAACCCTAACCCTAGCCCCATAACCTAACCCTAACCCTAGCCTCAGCCTTAAGCCAGCCTCATGAAACATTGTCCCTCTCACTAAAATATTCGCCAAAAATACAGATTTCACCCGAATCCAATGGGGACTGCTGTGTCTCGTTCAGCCAGTATAGGACCACATCTGGGAGAAATTTCGAGTCAATCGGTCCAAAGACCTGGAAGCTATTGAAAAAATCGGCCGACGTTTTCATGAAAAAGGCCATTTTTTTCTTTAAAATATTCACCAAAAATACAAATTCCACCAGAATCCAACCAAAACCGGCGAGCCTCATTCCACCAGTGAGGAGGACATGCGTGTGCAATTTCGAGTCAATCGGTCAAAAGACGACCGTAACCCTAACCCTAGCCCCATAACCCTAACCCTAGCCCCATAACCCTAACCCTAACCCTAACCCTAGCCTCAGCCTTAAGCCAGCCTCATGAAACATTGTCCCTCTCACTAAAATATTCGCCAAAAATACAAATTTCACCCGAATCCAATGGGGACTGCTGTGTCTCGTTCAGCCAGTATAGGACCACGTCTGGGAGAAATTTCGAGTCAATCGGTCCAAAGACCTGGAAGCTATTGAAAAAATCGGCCGACGTTTTCATGAAAAAGGTCATTTTTTTCTTTAAAATATTCACCAAAAATACAAATTCCACCAGAATCCAACCAAAACCGGCGAGCCTCATTCCACCAGTGAGGAGGACATGCGTGTGCAATTTCGAGTCAATCGGTCAAAAGACGACCGTAACCCTAACCCTAGCCCCATAACCCTAACCCTAGCCCCATAACCCTAACCCTAAGTCTAACCCTAGCCTCAGCCTTAAGCCAGCCTCATGAAACATTGTCCCTCTCACTAAAATATTCGCCAAAAATACAAATTTCACCCGAATCCAATGGGGACTGCTGTGTCTCGTTCAGCCAGTATAGGACCACGTCTGCGAGAAATTTCGAGTCAATCGGTCCAAAGACCTGGAAGCTATTGAAAAAATCGGCCGACGTTTTCATGAAAAAGGCCATTTTTTTCTTTAAAATATTCACCAAAAATACAAATTCCACCAGAATCCAACCAAAACCGGCGAGCCTCATTCCACCAGTGAGGAGGACATGCGTGTGCAATTTCGAGTCAGTCAGTCAAAAGACGACCGTAACTCTAACCCTAGCCCCATAACCCTAACCCTAGCCCCATAACCCTAACCCTAACCCTAACCCTAGCCTCAGCCTTAAGCCAGCCTCATGAAACATTGTCCCTCTCACTAAAATATTCGCCAAAAATACAGATTTCACCCGAATCCAATGGGGACTGCTGTGTCTCGTTCAGCCAGTATAGGACCACATCTGGGAGAAATTTCGAGTCAATCGGTCCAAAGACCTGGAAGCTATTGAAAAAATCGGCCGACGTTTTCATGAAAAAGGCCATTTTTTTCTTTAAAATATTCACCAAAAATACAAATTCCACCAGAATCCAACCAAAACCGGCGAGCCTCATTCCACCAGTGAGGAGGACATGCGTGTGCAATTTCGAGTCAATCGGTCAAAAGACGACCGTAACCCTAACCCTAGCCCCATAACCCTAACCCTAGCCCCATAACCCTAACCCTAACCCTAGCCTCAGCCTTAAGCCAGCCTCATGAAACATTGTCCCTCTCACTAAAATATTCGCCAAAAATACAGATTTCACCCGAATCCAATGGGGACTGCTGTGTCTCGTTCAGCCAGTATAGGACCACATCTGGGAGAAATTTCGAGTCAATCGGTCCAAAGACCTGGAAGCTATTGAAAAAATCAGCCGACGTTTTCATGAAAAAGGCCATTTTTTTCTTTAAAATATTCACCAAAAATACAAATTCCACCAGAATCCAACCAAAACCGGCGAGCCTCATTCCACCAGTGAGGAGGACATGCGTGTGCAATTTCGAGTCAATCGGTCAAAAGACGACCGTAACCCTAACCCTAGCCCCATAACCCTAACCCTAGCCCCATAACCCTAACCCTAACCCTAGCCTCAGCCTTAAGCCAGCCTCATGAAACATTGTCCCTCTCACTAAAATATTCGCCAAAAATACAGATTTCACCCGAATCCAATGGGGACTGCTGTGTCTCGTTCAGCCAGTATAGGACCACATCTGGGAGAAATTTCGAGTCAATCGGTCCAAAGACCTGGAAGCTATTGAAAAAATCGGCCGACGTTTTCATGAAAAAGGCCATTTTTTTCTTTAAAATATTCACCAAAAATACAAATTCCACCAGAATCCAACCAAAACCGGCGAGCCTCATTCCACCAGTGAGGAGGACATGCGTGTGCAATTTCGAGTCAATCGGTCAAAAGACGACCGTAACCCTAACCCTAGCCCCATAACCCTAACCCTAACCCTAACCCTAGCCTCAGCCTTAAGCCAGCCTCATGAAACATTGTCCCTCTCACTAAAATATTCGCCAAAAATACAAATTTCACCCGAATCCAATGGGGACTGCTGTGTCTCGTTCAGCCAGTATAGGACCACGTCTGGGAGAAATTTCGAGTCAATCGGTCCAAAGACCTGGAAGCTATTGAAAAAATCGGCCGACGTTTTCATGAAAAAGGCCATTTTTTTCTTTAAAATATTCACCAAAAATACAAATTCCACCAGAATCCAACCAAAACCGGCGAGCCTCATTCCACCAGTGAGGAGGACATGCGTGTGCAATTTCGAGTCAATCGGTCAAAAGACGACCGTAACCCTAACCCTAGCCCCATAACCCTAACCCTAGCCCCCTAACCCTAACCCTAGCCTCAGCCTTAAGCCAGCCTCATGAAACATTGTCCCTCTCACTAAAATATTCGCCAAAAATACAGATTTCACCCGAATCCAATGGGGACTGCTGTGTCTCGTTCAGCCAGTATAGGACCACATCTGGGAGAAATTTCGAGTCAATCGGTCCAAAGACCTGGAAGCTATTGAAAAAATCGGCCGACGTTTTCATGAAAAAGGCCATTTTTTTCTTTAAAATATTCACCAAAAATACAAATTCCACCAGAATCCAACCAAAACCGGCGAGCCTCATTCCACCAGTGAGGAGGACATGCGTGTGCAATTTCGAGTCAATCGGTCAAAAGACGACCGTAACCCTAACCCTAGCCCCATAACCCTAACCCTAGCCCCATAACCCTAACCCTAACCCTAGCCTCAGCCTTAAGCCAGCCTCATGAAACATTGTCCCTCTCACTAAAATATTCGCCAAAAATACAAATTTCACCCGAATCCAATGGGGACTGCTGTGTCTCGTTCAGCCAGTATAGGACCACGTCTGGGAGAAATTTCGAGTCAATCGGTCCAAAGACCTGGAAGCTATTGAAAAAATCGGCCGACGTTTTCATGAAAAAGGCCATTTTTTTCTTTAAAATATTCACCAAAAATACAAATTCCACCAGAATCCAACCAAAACCGGCGAGCCTCATTCCACCAGTGAGGAGGACATGCGTGTGCAATTTCGAGTCAATCGGTCAAAAGACGACCGTAACCCTAACCCTAGCCCCATAACCCTAACCCTAGCCCCATAACCCTAACCCTAACCCTAGCCTCAGCCTTAAGCCAGCCTCATGAAACATTGTCCCTCTCACTAAAATATTCGCCAAAAATACAAATTTCACCCGAATCCAATGGGGACTGCTGTGTCTCGTTCAGCCAGTATAGGACCACGTCTGGGAGAAATTTCGAGTCAATCGGTCCAAAGACCTGGAAGCTATTGAAAAAATCGGCCGACGTTTTCATGAAAAAGGCCATTTTTTTCTTTAAAATATTCACCAAAAATACAAATTCCACCAGAATCCAACCAAAACCGGCGAGCCTCATTCCACCAGTGAGGAGGACATGCGTGTGCAATTTCGAGTCAATCGGTCAAAAGACGACCGTAACCCTAACCCTAGCCCCATAACCCTAACCCTAACCCTAGCCTCAGCCTTAAGCCAGCCTCATGAAACATTGTCCCTCTCACTAAAATATTCGCCAAAAATACAGATTTCACCCGAATCCAATGGGGACTGCTGTGTCTCGTTCAGCCAGTATAGGACCACATCTGGGAGAAATTTCGAGTCAATCGGTCCAAAGACCTGGAAGCTATTGAAAAAATCGGCCGACGTTTTCATGAAAAAGGCCATTTTTTTCTTTAAAATATTCACCAAAAATACAAATTCCACCAGAATCCAACCAAAACCGGCGAGCCTCATTCCACCAGTGAGGAGGACATGCGTGTGCAATTTCGAGTCAATCGGTCAAAAGACGACCGTAACCCTAACCCTAGCCCCATAACCCTAACCCTAGCCCCATAACCCTAACCCTAACCCTAGCCTCAGCCTTAAGCCAGCCTCATGAAACATTGTCCCTCTCACTAAAATATTCGCCAAAAATACAAATTTCACCCGAATCCAATGGGGACTGCTGTGTCTCGTTCAGCCAGTATAGGACCACGTCTGGGAGAAATTTCGAGTCAATCGGTCCAAAGACCTGGAAGCTATTGAAAAAATCGGCCGACGTTTTCATGAAAAAGGCCATTTTTTTCTTTAAAATATTCACCAAAAATACAAATTCCACCAGAATCCAACCAAAACCGGCGAGCCTCATTCCACCAGTGAGGAGGACATGCGTGTGCAATTTCGAGTCAATCGGTCAAAAGACGACCGTAACCCTAACCCTAGCCCCATAACCCTAACCCTAACCCTAACCCTAGCCTCAGCCTTAAGCCAGCCTCATGAAACATTGTCCCTCTCACTAAAATATTCGCCAAAAATACAAATTTCACCCGAATCCAATGGGGACTGCTGTGTCTCGTTCAGCCAGTATAGGACCACATCTGGGAGAAATTTCGAGTCAATCGGTCCAAAGACCTGGAAGCTATTGAAAAAATCGGCCGACGTTTTCATGAAAAAGGCCATTTTTTTCTTTAAAATATTCACCAAAAATACAAATTCCACCAGAATCCAACCAAAACCGGCGAGCCTCATTCCACCAGTGAGGAGGACATGCGTGTGCAATTTCGAGTCAATCGGTCAAAAGACGACCGTAACCCTAACCCTAGCCCCATAACCCTAACCCTAGCCCCATAACCCTAACCCTAAAACCCTAGCCTCAGCCTTAAGCCAGCCTCATGAAACATTGTCCCTCTCACTAAAATATTCGCCAAAAATACAGATTTCACCCGAATCCAATGGGGACTGCTGTGTCTCGTTCAGCCAGTATAGGACCACGTCTGGGAGAAATTTCGAGTCAATCGGTCCAAAGACCTGGAAGCTATTGAAAAAATCGGCCGACGTTTTCATGAAAAAGGCCATTTTTTTCTTTAAAATATTCACCAAAAATACAAATTCCACCAGAATCCAACCAAAACCGGCGAGCCTCATTCCACCAGTGAGGAGGACATGCGTGTGCAATTTCGAGTCAATCGGTCAAAAGACGACCGTAACCCTAACCCTAGCCCCATAACCCTAACCCTAGCCCCATAACCCTAACCCTAACCCTAACCCTAGCCTCAGCCTTAAGCCAGCCTCATGAAACATTGTCCCTCTCACTAAAATATTCGCCAAAAATACAAATTTCACCCGAATCCAATGGGGACTGCTGTGTCTCGTTCAGCCAGTATAGGACCACGTCTGGGAGAAATTTCGAGTCAATCGGTCCAAAGACCTGGAAGCTATTGAAAAAATCGGCCGACGTTTTCATGAAAAAGGCCATTTTTTTCTTTAAAATATTCACCAAAAATACAAATTCCACCAGAATCCAACCAAAACCGGCGAGCCTCATTCCACCAGTGAGGAGGACATGCGTGTGCAATTTCGAGTCAATCGGTCAAAAGACGACCGTAACCCTAACCCTAGCCCCATAACCCTAACCCTAGCCCCATAACCCTAACCCTAACCCTAACCCTAGCCTCAGCCTTAAGCCAGCCTCATGAAACATTGTCCCTCTCACTAAAATATTCGCCAAAAATACAAATTTCACCCGAATCCAATGGGGACTGCTGTGTCTCGTTCAGCCAGTATAGGACCACATCTGGGAGAAATTTCGAGTCAATCGGTCCAAAGACCTGGAAGCTATTGAAAAAATCGGCCGACGTTTTCATGAAAAAGGCCATTTTTTTCTTTAAAATATTCACCAAAAATACAAATTCCACCTGAATCCAACCAAAACCGGCGAGCCTCATTCCACCAGTGAGGAGGACATGCGTGTGCAATTTCGAGTCAGTCAGTCAAAAGACGACCGTAACTCTAACCCTAGCCCCATAACCCTAACCCTAGCCCCATAACCCTAACCCTAACCCTAACCCTAGCCTCAGCCTTAAGCCAGCCTCATGAAACATTGTCCCTCTCACTAAAATATTCGCCAAAAATACAGATTTCACCCGAATCCAATGGGGACTGCTGTGTCTCGTTCAGCCAGTATAGGACCACATCTGGGAGAAATTTCGAGTCAATCGGTCCAAAGACCTGGAAGCTATTGAAAAATCGGCCGACGTTTTCATGAAAAAGGCCATTTTTTTCTTTAAAAAATTCACCAAAATAACAAA